>NW_027043175.1:0-40237 GCF_036013475.1 Columba livia
ACCAGAGAGAAGAGATTCCTTCCCCTCCTTCTCCCCTTGTGAGGAAGCTGTAGCCACCATGAGGTCTCCTTTGAGTCTTTTCTTCAGCTCTGGTGCTCAGAAACCCCTTGGTTTGCTTTCTGAAGCAGAAAGGAGGAGCCATGAGCTGCAGGCAATGGGAAGGGGGATCCTGTCCCTCACACACGGCTCAGGGCTCTTCCTGGGACCGTGGGATGTGGGTGTGCAAGGCCCAGGGAAGGACAACACTGGGACAACAACTTCCAGCTTCCCCATGGGGCTGCAAGGAGGCACCGAGGCCCCAGTGCCATGAGGACAACATGTCTTCTGCTGGGCCTCAGTGGCAGAGACAACTGCCCTGGCCAAGGGGACAGAGACCTGGGTTCTGTGGGTCCCTTCCAGCCTTACAGCGCCCTTTGCCATCTCCACCACAGGCTGTTCTACACGGTGCTACCCCTGCCCCTCTTTCCCTGCAGGCTGCAGACACCCATCTCGCTTCCCCACCTGCTCTCACCCCAGCATTTCTTGTGGTCTTTTACCTGACTGGAGAGAAGTCACCTCACCATGATCTCCTAAATCCCATGAGTGCTGCTGGCCTTTCAGCTTCTCTGACAGACACGACCATGTCCCTGCCGATGTCCCGTCATGTTCTCAGGTGGGATGGACATGACAACCCGTCTCCAAGTCCTCTTCCTGGGCAGGGCCTGTGGGCACTTAGGCAGAGAAACCTTCCCAGCTCTATTCCTGTTTCTGGCCTGCCACCTCCAGGGACAGAACTGACTTCCCTGTCTCCTTCACAGCCATAGTCTTTGAACTTAGTTATGAGTTTCTGAGACACAAGTGACCTCATAATCCCATACCCATCCATCACCCTCCTTATGGGCCAGGACCTGACTAGATAAAAGTATGCTTGTTTTCTCAAACTGATCAAATCTATTTCCTATCAATGATCTGAGTGGAGAAGCATTCTTGACAGGAATGTGAAATGTTGAGACCTTTTCTATGTCCTCTCCTACCTCTTTTATTTTTTATTGTTTTCCTTCTTCCTGGTTGCTCATGGTGAATTTGCTACCTGAAGTGCAAAGCCAATACCACACCCAGAGATGAGATCTTGTTTATTCCAGAGCTGTGCAAGTCTGGATGTTGGAATGAAACCAGCACAACAGATAGAGAAGGAACATCTATTATGTACAAATCTTATCCCTACATTCACACCCTCCCGGCAGTCCTAAAGAGCCAAGTGCTTACACATTGGCATATTGGTTACATAATCATTTTACCACTACACATGCTTGTTGAGAGAGGGTCCCGGGCTGAGCCTGGGGCTCCCATCCTGGGGATGTGTGTTTTAGTATTATAATGAGCGTGAAAGGAGCAAAGCTCAGCTAAAGGACACTTTATGTAACCGTCTTGAGACAGATGTTAGAACAAGACTCAGCTAATTGTGCAGGCTCCAGAGTGTCTGCGCTGCAAGGACAGTATTCTTTGCAGGTTCTGATTAGGTGTCTAAAATGTCACTTCCATCTTTGTTCAAGCAGCAGACTGACCAAAACTGAGAAGATTTACATATTTTAGGTTAGCAATTGTAGGATGGTGTTTTTGCTGACTGAGGTTCATGTCACTTCACGTACATGATGTGCATGGTCACATCTCATCTGTACAATGCAAACATGAACCTCTCACCTACTCATTCCATGTAATTCCATGGACGGACAAAGAACTCTGAGATGGGGTGAGAGGCCAGTGCTGGAAATGGTGGTTGTGAGGGGCCAGTCCATGGTGATTGACGTGGGGCTCCTTCCATGGGGTGTCCCGTGCACAGGGGCACAGCCCAGCCCCTGCTCTGCTGGTCCTGCAGGTCTCTGGCAGGAGCCTGGCTGTGAGAGGACACTGCTGGGTGCCAGCCCTGCACACACACACTGTTCAGCTGCACACGGGTGTTTCATCTGTGGCCAATTCTGTAGGAATAAGCTTGAGAGAAACATTGCAAGAAGATATAAACCATCATGCACCACCCAAAAAAGATCACTTTTCCTTGTGGAAGTACTGTTACTGAGGCCAGCTCTGTCACAGCAGTGCCCATTGCCTGTCCCTGCCTGCGCCCACAGCACTGACACACAGCAGGACTGTGACCAAGCTGCCAGAGCACTCAGGCCTTGCACCAACACCAGGGATGAGAAGGAGAGTGTGGGAGTGGAACCAGAACAGCTCTGGAAGAACAAGCGCTGCTGCTCCCCGGCAGGGCTGCCATGATGGACTCTTCCCTTCCACCCATCACGGGAACCATCCCAGAAGCTTTAAAAGGGCCTTGCAGGAAGGATATAGTGAAAAACGAGTCATTAAAGAGCCCTTTATTTTGCTTAAAGACAAGGAGAGCACAGCTCCTCATTTAAACCACCAGTGGCTATAAAAGAAAAGCAGACAGAGAATTAGGAAAGCGGACGACAACATTTTCACAATAAACACCCTACTAACAACAACAGACAATCCAGATGACGGGCTGGGTCTGTAGTTATATTGAAACAACTAGGCAGAAGCAGATGAGCAGTTTAATGATTCAGAAAACCATCCAGTCATCAGTTTCCTCACAGCATCCTTGAGCTCCTGTTTCCTCATACTGTAGATGAGGGGGTTCACTGCTGGAGGCACCACTGAGTACAGAACAGACACCACCAGGTCCATGGATGGGGAGGACATAGAGGGGGGCTTCAGGTTGGCAAACATGCCAGTGCTGAGGAACAGGGAGACCACGGCCAGGTGAGGGAGGCAGGTGGAAAAGGCTTTGTGCCGTCCCTGCTCAGAGGGGATCCTCAGCACGGCCCTCAAGATCTGCACATAGGACACCACGATGAACACAAAACACATAAAAGCTAAACAGACACTGACCACAAGAAGCCCAAGTTCCCTGAGGTAGGAGTGTGAGCAGGAGAGCTTGAGGATCTGGGGGATTTCACAGAAGAACTGGCCCAGGGCATTGCCCTTGCACAGGGGCAGTGAAAATGTATTGGCCGTGTGCAGCAGAGCATTGAGAAACCCAGTGGCCCAGGCAGCTGCTGCCATGTGGACACAAGCTCTGCTGCCCAGGAGGGTCCCGTAGTGCAGGGGTTTGCAGATGGCAACGTAGCGGTCGTAGGACATGACGGTGAGAAGAAAATACTCTGAACCAAGCAAGAAACAAAAAGAGAAGACCTGTGCAGCACATCCTGCATAGGAAATGACCCTGGAATCCCACAGAGAGTTGGCCATGGATTTGGGGACAATGGTAGAGATGCAGCCCAGGTCAAGGAGGGCGAGGTTGAGCAGGAAGAAGTACATGGGGGTGTGGAGGTGCTGGTCCCAGGCTATGGTGGTGATGATGAGGCCGTTGCCCAGGAGGGCAGCCAGGTAGATGCCCAGGAAGAGCCAGAAGTGCAAGAGCTGCAGCTCCCGTGTGTCTGTGAACGGCAGGAGGAGGAACTGGCTGATGGAGCTGCTGTTGGACATTGGCTGCCTGTGGGCATGAGGACCTGTGCAAGGAGGAAAAGGCAGTGACAGGTTAGGGGAGACTTCTCTGAGGAAAATAAACATGCTGTTTCTGATGGAAAACGCCCTCCCTGATGGAGGGATGTTTCCGCTCATTCTCTCTTTCTACCAGCTGAGAAAAAACAGTTCATCACAGTTTAAAATGCAGCTTGGGCATCTGGTTTCCACGAACACAGCTCTGGGGCAAAACCCCCTGAGTTGGTGTCAGAACAAAAACTGGCCCACACTCCCACCCCAACCCCAGAGAGCAAGAGCAGCAGGGACAGGTGGAGAAACAGGGAAGGACACTGCAGTGCTACCAGAAAGTAAAGCAAGGACAGAAAGGCAGACGGGCATGCTGTGGAACCTTCTCCTGACCCGGCTGTGCTGCTGCCACTCACATTATCACACTGTAGAGCAAGTACTTTTAGCACCTTATTTGTGTACCACGTTCCAGGAACCCTTCCCCTGGAGGTCCAGCTGCTGAGGTGGAGACTTGTGACCTGGACCCCATGGCTTTGGGGCAGAGGGTCTGCTGGGGAGGAGAGGAGACCAGGGGTTGCACTGGGAAATGTGTCTGCACTAGAAAGGATGTGAGAGACATTCCTAAATCCCATCCCCAGCATTTCTGATAGCAGTTAAGTCTTCCTGCCCATGTCTGTGCTGCCTGCAGCTGTGTGTCTGTCCCTGGTCTGCTCCCTGTCAGTGTCACAGACCCTGTCCCACCCGCTGTGTGCTCAGCTCTGTCCTGCTCACACCTCCTGGCACTGCCCAGGGACAGCTCTGTGTGTGCAGGGACTCAGGAGCAGCTCAGACCAGTCCTAACGAGAACTGGGGTCTCAGTGTCTGCTCCAAAGAGAGAAATAAATCCCCATCTCCCACTGCACACCCAGACGAGCAAGAGTGGAAAACTGAAAGCACAGACTCCTTCCCTTGCAGCTGTTGCTGTATCAATATTGTTGTTCAGAAGGCCCCTCTGCCATGTCTGTGGGGGGATCTGGAGCTCTGAGCAGCCCTGACCCACACAGCCCCCTTCAACCCCACAAGCTCCCTGCCTGCCCTGCCGGGGGTCGCTCCTTCCCCCCACAGCTGCTGCCATGGGATCTCCCGGGCAGGCTGAGCGCTGACCCTGGCAGGCGGCAGAGTCCCTGCCCGGCACAGCCCTGGGGTGCAGGGACCCTTCTCTGCAGGACAGCCCTGGGCACCCCTGGGTGCTCCCCCTGCAATCACCCTCAGCAGAAGCTGCCATCATGCCCTGTCCCTCTGACAGTGCAGCAGGGATGTGCTGGTCTGGAGTGTGTTCTTCTCTACAACAGAGATACTGTGAGAAAGACCTTAGAGATCCTGCAAACTGTGTCTTGTGGCGGCTTTAGGAGATCCCTCCAGGAAATGCAGCTGCCTTGTCCTACAGCGAAAGTCTTACTGTGTCAGGATTCTGAAGATTTGTGTCTCATTGAGTCCATAGCAACCAACCACCTACATTGCCTTTCCCAGGAGAACAGCCCAGCTCAGCAGCTCAGGAGCAGCCCAAGGCACTTTAATGACCCCTCTGGTGGGTTTGGTGCTGAGTCCATGAACCTCAGACCCTGAGGGGAAGCTGAAGAAACTTCTCAAGAAGTCAAAGTCAGATGTAAACTCCAAAGTTTCTTGTAATGTTAATAGGTCCCACTGAGGGACACAGCTGAAGAAATGACCCCAGAGTTCGGTTAGAGCAGAAAACTGGAGGCAGTGATGACAGGTCAGGAAAAGCAAAGTAAAGGTCTCTCTGATGCTGAGTAAACCTGGATGTGTTTCATTAACCAAAGAACTAAGCCCTGACCCCCAGCCCTGGGAAATCAGATCCTGTCCCTCCCACGTTGCCCAGGGCCCTTCCTGGGACAGTGTGATGTGGGGCTGTGCAAGGCCAAGGGCAGGACTATGGTCCCACACCTCCCAGGTTCCTGCCTGGGGACAAGGAGCCATGAGGCCCCTGTGCTGCAAGGACAAGGTGTCTCCTCACAGGCATCAGAGGTGCAGACAACAGCCAGAGCCAAGGGGAGAAGGAGCTCATGTCTGGTGGGGCTTTCAGCCTCTTTACATCCCTTGATCATCTCCACGACAGCCTGTCCTGTGCTGTGGCATCCCCTGCACCTCTGTCCCTGCAGGCTGGAGACATCCCCCCTGCTGCCCCACCTTGCTCTTGTCTGAGCATCTTCCTTCCTTTGCTGAGATCTCTCCATCCTCCCCAGCTGGTCCTTGAAGCACAAAGCCTTGGGCTGATGCAGACTCCCTCTGCTGACCTGCTCCCCCACAGCACTGCCCTTCCATCACATTCCTTTCTGCTCATGTCCAGCCTGGACCTCCCCAGCTGCACTTTGGGCCATTATTTCTTTCTCATGCTCTTTCCCACTATGAAGAAACCTCCACCATCTCTGAAACCGCCCTTCAAGCACTCTCAGGCTACTCCTGCACTGCTGCAGCCTCCCCAGCGCTGCTGGGCCAAAGCAGCCCAGGTCCCTCAGCACCCCACACCATGTGCACAAGGTGCTGAACCTGCCTTGGCACAGCCCTGCACTCTGCAGTTCCTCCCTGCTGCTCCAAACTGGGAAGCTGCACACTGGCACACACCCGTGTGTGTGGGTCACACCAGTGCTGAACCGAATGGGATGAGAGCTGCAGGTGTCTGGGTCCCCACGCTCCTCCTCATGCAGCCCCGAGTGCAGCTGCCTTGTTCATGGTGAGCGTGCACCACGGGCTGGTGTGGGGACCTTGTAGTGCCCAGGCCCTTCTCCTCAGGGTCACTGCTCAGCGTGTCAGGTCCTGCTCTGTCCTGATGGATGGGGTTATTGTGCCACCCTGATACAGCACTGCTCAGTTTTCTATGTACAAATTAGAGACCTTTCTGTTGGGTGAATCCCAGATTTTCTCAAGGTCTGGACCCTCCTTTGACTGAAGCTCCATTTGCTCAGCTGTTAGCATGCAGATTGTTTATCCTGATGTGTTGTCTCTCCCAACATAACAGTATGAGGAGTTATAGGATGCTATGAATACCATCTTCTGTAGAAACGGTAGGGTCTTGGGGCTCTGGTGCTCATAATACCGGAGATCTGGATTTAGAGAGCAAGTTTCCGTTCATGTGGTAGAGCAGCAGGAATGTGTGGAGCTCTGTCTGGGGACAGACAATGTCAGCTGAAGGCTGAGGAGTCAGCATGAGAGGGCAGAACAACATGGGCAGTGTTGTGGCGACTGGACATCAGCTACTGACTCACTGATGAGGAAGAGGAATGAGATGAGGACTCCTTCAGACAAATGAAAGAAGCCTCATGTTTCCAGGCTGTGTCCTCATGGCAGACCTGAGATATCAGAATATCTACAAGGAACCAGCCATCCAGGAGGGTTTGGAGCTCATTGACAACATTTCCTGACACGGGTGACTGAGGAGTCAGTGGGGTGAGGTGCCCTGTGGGACTTCACACTTACAAACCAGAAAGAGTTGGTCAGGATGGAACAGTCAGGGATGGAAAGTGGAGCTGAGGCTCCTGGGAGATGAGAACAAGGCCAAGAGCAGGATTTCAGGAGAGCAAGCTTTGGCCTGCTGAGGGACCTGCTTGGGTCCTATGGGATATGACCTTGGTGTCTGCAGAGCTTTTCTCTCCCGTCTCCTCCCTCCTGTCTCCCACCTGCTGTTGTGTAGCATTTTTTACCCTTTCTCAAATACAATATCCCAGAGGTGCTGCCAGCATCACTGAGTGGCTCAGATTTGGCAAGGAGTGGGTCCATCTTGGAGCAGCTGAAATCGGCTCTGTCTGACATTGGTCAAACTCCTGTTGTCTTCTCAGAGAGGTGACAACTGTAGCACACCCACACCTACCCCCAGTTCCAAGAGTTTATCATGTAAACCCAATAGAGAGTGACAATGTGTTGGGTGTTACAAACTACATGATCATGTAGAAGAAATGGACAAGATCTTCTGTCAGCAACTCAAGGAGGAAGTCACCAGTCAATGAGCAGGTTCCTATGGGGAACTGTAATTGCTATGGGGAACTCAAGGAGGAAGTCACCAGTCAATGAGCAGGTTCCTATGGGGAACTGTAATTGCTCTGACATTAACTGGCCTGGCAAAGTGGCAAGTGCCATCAGTCCAAAGGATCTTGGGCCAACTGCTTAACGTGTCTGCATTGTGGGCCAATGAGAGTGATGCTCAGCTGGATCTGGAACTGGGAAACAAGGAATAGCTGGTGAGGGATGTGAACATCAGTGTCCACCTTGGCTGTTGTGACCAGGACACAGAGGGGTCCCAGGCACCAGAGGGGAGGGAGGAAGGCCAGCAGCAGAGCACAGGCTGGTGGGCTCCAGAGGAGAAGACTTTGACATACTGGGGGATGGTGGGCAAAATGGTGCCATGGAAGTAGATCTGAAGGGTGAAGGAGCTCAGGAAATCTGATAATCCTTACAGGAAATCCTGCTCCAAGCACAAGAATGATCTCTCCAAGTACCCATGAACAGAAGCATTTATCTCGTGAGGCTGCTCCTCTGAACTGATGGAGCTCCAGGGCAAAAGGCAGCACACAGAGGTGGGAGCAGGGGAAGCTGCAAAGGAGGAATTTAGAAACCTTGTCCATGGATGTGGGGATGATACCAAAGCTGCCCTGGACTTGGTACCTGCAGGGGAGGCTGAGGGCGGCAAGATGAGCTGACAGAGCTTCCTTACAGAAAAAGGCCAGGATAACATAGACCTGCTGCTGAACTTCATAAGAGTAGAATCAGACAGGACTGAGGTTCTTCATGGCTTCTTTGCCTCCATCTTCACCAGCAAGGTCTCCTGGACTTTGTTCCTGAAGGCAGGAGTCTGGAGAACACCCAGCAGTGGATGGGGCTCAAGTCAGGGGTGACCTGAGCAAACTCAGACACCATTACAGAACAGGAGATGGGTCACTTGACCAGCTCCCTGAACACAAGTATCTCTGTGCTGTGGCACCTGAGATTGCCAGGAACACCCACCTCTTGGTCCAGAGTTGTGTGATTCTTCTTGAGGTGTCCTGGCCTGTCTCCTTGCTCAAGTGATGCTTTAGCACCCACTTCTCTGACACATTCAGTCTTTATCAGGAGATTCTCTACATCAGTATATA
The DNA here is from genome assembly GCF_036013475.1 of Columba livia. Lineage (NCBI taxonomy): Eukaryota > Metazoa > Chordata > Aves > Columbiformes > Columbidae > Columba > Columba livia. Next base: position 8,607 of record NW_027043175.1, read on the forward strand.
CTGGAGATTGTTGATAACAGCTGTTTTGGAAATGAGGGCATTGGGAGGGGGACGGAAATATAAGAAATCTGGCTTTATTATTATTTATCATGGAAATGGACCATTCAGCCAGCCAGCCACAGTCCAGGAGGTTCCTCCAGTGCATCGGTGAGAACTGCCTCATGCAGATGGTGGAGGAGCCGACTAGGAGAGGTGCACTGCTGGATCTCATCCTCGCTAACAAGGAGGGTCTGGTCGAAGCAGTAAAGGTTGAGGGCAGCCTGGGCTGCAGTGACCACGAGATGGTGGAGTTCAGCATCTTGTGTGGCAGGAACAGAATAGCAAGTAGAATTGCAACCCTGGACTTTAGCAGGGCTGACTTTGGCCTTTTCAAGCAATTGCTGGGGGAAATCCCATGGGCAAGACTGCTTGAAGGAAAAGGGGCCCAAGATAGCTGGATTGCATTCAGAGATTGCTTCTTCCACGCTCAGGATCAGAGCATCCCCACACGTAGGAAGTCAAGGAAGGGAGCCAGGAGGCCTGCGTGGTTGAATAGGGATCTGTTGGGTATGCTCAAGCAGAAGAGGAGAGTTTACAGGTCGTGGAAGCAGGGGCTGGCCACTTGGGAGGAATATAAGGCTGCTGTTAGAGGATGCAGGAAGGCAGCTAGGATAGCCAAGGCCTCCTTAGAATGACAGCTGGTGAGAGGGGTCAAGGACAGCAAAAAGAAATGTTTCAAATACACAGCAGATAAAACTAACACCAGAGGCAATGTAGGCCCACTGATGAATGGGGTGGGTGCCCTGGTGGCAGAAGATACAGAGAAGGCAGAATTACTGAATGCCTTCTTTGTCTCAGTCTACTCTGCTGGGGGCTGTCCTGGGGAGCCCTGTACCCCTGAGACCCCCGATGAAGCCAGGTCAGTGGAGGAGTTTGCTTTAGTCGATGAGGACTGGGTTAGGGAGCAATTAAATAGTCTGGACATCCTTAAATCCATGGGTCTGGATGGGATGCACCCGCGGGTGCTGAGGGAGCCGGCTGAAGTCATTGCTGGACCGCTCTCCATCATCTTTGCCAAGTCTTGGGAAACGGGAGAGGTGCCCGAGGATTGGAGGAATGCAAATGTCACTGCAGTCTTCAAAAAGGGCAAGAAGGAGGACCCGGGTAATTATAGACCGGTCAGCCTCACCTCTGTCCCTGGGAAAGTAATGGAACAGCTTATCCTTGGTGCCATCTCAAGGCATATCAAGCATAAGAGGGTTATTAGGGGCAGTCAGCATGGCTTTACCAAGGATAAGTCGTGCTTGACCAACCTCATAGCCTTTTATGAGAATGTAACAAGGTGGATGGATGATGGCAGAGCGGTGGATGCGGTCTACCTTGACTTCAGTAAAGCCTTTGACACAGTCTCCCACAGCATCCTCACAGCTCAGTTGAGGAGGTGTGGTCTAGACAATAGAGTAGTGAGGTGGGTTGCAAACTGGCTTAAGGAGAGAAGCCAGAGAGTGGTAGTCAATGGTGCGGAGTCTAGTTGGAGGCCAGTATCTAGTGCAGTGCCTCAGGGGTCAGTGCTGGGGCCAATATTATTCAATATATTCATTAATGATTTAGACGAGGGAATAGAGTGACTATCAGCAAGTTTGCTGATGACACTAAGCTGGGAGGAGTGGCTGACACTGGAAGCTGTGCTGCCATCAGAGACCTGGACAGGCTGGAGAGTTGGGCGGGGAATAACCTGATGAAATTTAACAAGGGAAAGTGTAGAGTCCTGCATCTGGGCAGGAACAACCCCAGGTTCCAGTATAGGTTGGGAAATTACATATTAGAGAGCAGTGTAGGGGAAAGGGACCTGGGGGTCCTGGTGGACAACAGGGTGACCATGAGCCAGCACTGTGCCCTTGTGGCCAGGAAGGCCAATGGCATTCTGGGGTGTATTAGAAGGGGGGTGGTTAGTAGATCGAGAGAGGTCCTCCTTCCCCTCTACTCCGCCCTGGTGAGACCACATCTGGAATATTGTGTCCAGTTGTGGCCCCTCAGTTCCAGAAGGACAGGGAACTGCTGGAGAGGGTCCAGCGTAGGGCAACAAAGAAGATTACGGGAGTGTAGCATCTCCCTTATGAAAAAAGGCTGAGGGAGCTGGGTCTCTTTAATTTAAAGGAGACTGAGGGATGAACCTATTAATGTTTATATATATATAAAGGGAGAGTGCCACGAGGACAGAGCCAGGCTCTTCTTGGTGGCAAACAATGATAGGACAAGGGGTAATGGGATCAAGCTGGAACACAAGAGGTTCCGCTTAAATTTGAGAAAAACCTTCTCTCAGTGAGGGTGCCAGAGCACTGAACAGGCTGCCCAGGGAGGTTGTGGAGTCTCCTTCTCTGGAGACATTCAAAACCCGCCTGGACATGTTCCTGTGCGACCACACCTGGGCGTTCCTGCTCCAGCAGGGGGATTGGACTGGATGATCTTTTGAGGTCCCTTCCAATCCCAAACATACTGTGATACTGTGATCTATAAAAAGTTCCTAGAGAAAGTGATTTGCTTGCTTGTGAGAGGCACTTATCTCAGCAAGTGCAAATCTCCTCCTCATAGAGGGTGGTGAATCGCGGCTGGGGCGTCTCCTAAACAGACCAGCTGAGGGGTTGTTGAAGCTCTAAACCAGGCAGCTCAGGGGGAAGTGGGTTAATGTCCTCCTGTGGCCTGGGGAGGGGAAAATAGGTCTATTAAAAGTCAGATCTCGTGCAAGCACAGGGCAGTTTTCATTGGAAAACAAGGACACTTTGCAGGCAGACACAGCAGAGGGTGTAACCCCAAGTTTTGTGCTATTGCTGAAAATTTTTCCAGCACCTGATCAGCACATCAAGGTGAGTCCATATCTGTAATTAGTGAATGCACTAAAGGAGGAGCTTAAAAAATCACCACCCTGAAGTTAAAAATAAGACATATAAGAAACGCAGTTGGTTTTCATTTTCCCACTCACTTTAAAAAATTAGAGTGTTACACTTGCAAGTTCTCTCGGTGAGCATGGAAGCAACACATTTGTAAGGAAAACAGAGATGCTTAGTTTTGTAATGATACGAACTGGAGGGAAATCACAAGTTATGTCGCGATGCATGATAGTATTGCAAGAACTGACCACACCATCTCAATTTTGGTTGGGAATTAGTCAACTCTGGACATCACTAAGTGAGAATGTAAACTGGGAATCAGTTTGGCAGCAATTCGGTAAGAGGATTTATAAGGTTCACACTGTTCTCCTGCTTCTGTTCCCACGGCTGGGGGCAAAAATGTCCTTGTTGTCAATAACACTCAATAAATGGCATGTGATAGAAAAATGACCAACAGGATGAGCAGCCGCCCATGTTCTGGTTTTGGAGATTCATCTGCCTGGGGACTTTTAGGACAGCGGAACTGGCTGAGTAGACTGGGTAGGTTCTTACTTTGTTTCTAGGGAGAATTAAGCTAAGTCTAATTGTAGTCACTTTAATCCAGAATGTGAGGGCACAGGTTCACGGTGAGACCAAAGGATGTGAAGACCCTTTGCAGCAGAGGATCTGCCCGTGGGCTTGTCTTTACTCTTCTGCAGTTAATGAAGCGCTTCCAACACGGCACCACCTTGCATTACCCCGAGTGCTTGAATTAGGGATAATTACCATGTCTGAGCTGTCAGGCAGCCATCTGCCAGCCCACAGAACCTGGTGCCTGAGCCCAGAGGCTATGCCTATGCTTTCACACCTATGCTTTCCATAGCAGGTGCCCTGGGGTTTAGCTGAGACCTGCTCCCCCACCTGTTTTCCTACCTGGACATCTAGGAGGTGAGAGAGGCCACATGCCAAACACATGGAGGCAGCACCAAAATGTTGAGATTCTTTAATGGAATAGACGTAGGCTGGCAGGTTCCTGCACCCATGGCAGCACTTTCGCAGAGCAATTCATTACCATCATGTACTAGAGGATTGTTTTTCATAGTTTCTTTTAGTAACTTTAAAGGAAAAGAGAAGAAGTTCCTTTGTATGTGAATAACCTCCTCAGTAATTTCATGCCACCGCCATTCCCAGGTGGTTTCAGCCATGCCCAGTGCGTGACCACCAAGAGCAGGGACAGCGCCCTGGGCCTCCTGGGCACAAGGACAGCCTCGGGGCCAGCAGCACCCCGAAGTCCTTCCTCCACGGAGTGCTGGGTGCATGGGCAGTGGGTGGGGTGGGACACTGGGGGCCCATATCACCTCCATGTCACAATGTGACCACGGGGCAATGCTGATGTCACAATGCCCCGGGGCAGTATAAAAGGGAGCAGCGTCCCGTGTCTGCTGCCAGAGCTGGCCTGGAGGCAGCCTGAAGACATCGGAGAGGAAGTCCTTGAGGAGCCGGTGGAATCCCTTGACAGGGGCTGAAGGAGGAAGAGCTGGACGAGGCAGCTGGAGTTTCTCCGCTGCAAGGCCATCTCCCAGCAGGGCAACCTTCCAGGTTCATCTGATGGATGATCATCCTTTTCAGCTGGATAGCAGTAGCCAAATGAAGGGAATGCCTTCTTGAGGAGCACTGCAGAGCTCACCGTCCTGATGGAGTGGGGAGCTAGGGTCAGCAGCTGTAGGAAGTGGAATGCAGAGTGGTTTGAAGGGGGCCCGGTGCTCTCCCCGCCACCAGAAGGTAGATGCGTGGTTGGCACAAGGTGATGGAGCGAATGGCTAAGCTGGGCAAGGTTACAAGTGTTTGTCAGCAATTTCCTCAGCATGTACTGCTAGTGAAAGGAGGGAGAAAGAGAAGAAGGAGAGAGAAGAGGGAGAGGGAAGAGGTGAAGAAAGGAAGAGAGGAGAGGAGAGGAGAGGAGAGGAGAGGAGAGGAGAGGAGAGGAGAGGAGAGGAGAGGAGAGGAGAGGAGAGGAGAGGAGAGGAGAGGAGAGGAGAGGAGAGGAGAGGAGAGGAGAGGAGAGGAGAGGAGAGGAGAGGAGAGGAGAGGAGAGAGAGAAGAGAAGAGAAGAGAAGAGAAGAGAAGAGAAGAGAAGAGAAGAGAAGAGAAGAGAAGAGAAGAGAAGAGAAGAGAAGAGAAGAGAAGAGAAGAGAAGAGAAGAGAAGAGAAGAGAAGAGAAGAGAAGAGAAGAGAAGAGAAGAGAAGAGAAGAGAAGAGAAGAGAAGAGACATCATCATCCTATCATTCTATCCTTCTGTTATTCTGTGGTCTTCTGGGAGGCATGACCAGCCTGTGGGCCGAGGAGCCAGGTCTCGCTCAAATGCTCAGGGAACAGCCGATCGCCAGTGTTGGGGTCAGGAAGGAATTTTCCCCCGGGGCAGACTGGCCCTGGTCCCCGGGGTTTTTTTGCCTTCCTCTGCAGCATTGAGCATGACCACCTGTCAGAGCTCCTCTGGGCCCTTTTGGCTCGGTTCATGCCCACTGCTCTTGCCCTCCAAGGCACCACTCGTGCCCTGGCTTTCTCGGGTTCTTTCTCCCAGGGCAAGTTTGCAGCAGGAGCCAGCTCTCCTCCTTCTCCTTCTTCTATTAACATTTGTAATTTTAATAAAATAAATATTAAAAAAAAAAAAATCTGTTTCCAGTTGTATCCTTTGTGTATGTGTCCCTGAAACTGTTTTTGGATCTAAAACCTCTCTGGCATTTCAGTCGAACAGTCCCATCTTTATTGGACTCCTTGTGAGCGTACAGAATAGAGCAGCACAGCACAGCACAGCACAGCATGGTTGTGCTCAGTAGCTGTGCCTGGAGCACGATGAGCTCTGAGCCAGGCCTGAGGACTCCATCCAGGAGAGCCGCTCTCTGCAGGGCAGGGCCCAGGCCCGTCCAGGAGATGGGGCAGAGACAGGCACACACACCTACAACATGGCTCAGGCAGGCACCAGAGGTCCCAGGCTGAGCTGAGACACGGCCCCTGGGCCCCTGCAGGAGATGGTCCCCAGGGAGGCCGGTCCCAGCCACTGAGGCCTTTGAGCACCCCAAGACCCTGTAGACACGGATGGCTGGCAGCTTTGGAGACTGAGTCTTGGCCCAGATGGACCTTCTCTCTGATCAGGACTTTTGCTCTCAGATTCTTTTGTTTAGGTATGTTTTTTCCAAAGCAAAGATCTCAGGCATTAATAAAAAGGAGAACAAGGAGAAAAAGAAATCCATGTCACACACCACACACTATCCCATGTGTGTATGAGTTTTGACGCAAATGTCCAAAATGGCAGTAGCTTCCTTACTCTTTCAGTACTCCAAAGAGTATCTCTTAAAGGCTTTCCAGAAGTTCTGAACCTCTTCCCACCAATCAAGGTAGGCAAATAACTCCGAGAAAGGTGCAAGTCACACAGGAGGTGTGGAAGGTTTACCCTGCGGCTGAAGTGCATTTTGCATCCCCTGTACAGATGGCCAACTGTGGATCTTGGTTTGGGTAGAAAAGGAAACATGACTGCAGTAGCAGCAATGGACTCTTTTTGCTCATTTGGGAAGAGTCATCATTTGCCTGGCTGTGCTTTGGGAATGGATTCAAAGCGAGTCTTATTTCCATGGCGGTCTGTTGGCACTGTCCAGCGCAGCCTATGGCTCTGGTCACACTGGGGATTTTCTCCACGCTGCAGTGGTTGAAACCATCCTGTTGTCCCCTCAGAAAAGGCTTTGTGAGCCTGGTCCTCCTCGCTGTGGGGCCTCATGGACATCAGCTCTGGTGCAGAGAGGGGACAGCTACCAGGGCTCTTCTCTTGGTTGCAGGGCTGGTTTCTGCCATGACTGGAGAGAAGAGCAGGAGCTTTGTCCTGGAGAGCCAAACGGCAGAGAAGGCACCAGGGACAGCCAGCAGCTGTGCCCAGCACGTGGACACCAAGGGCAGGGACAGCCCCCTGGAACTCCTTGGCACCGGGACTGCCTTGGGGCCAGCACCTCAAAGGCTTCCTGCAAAGGGTGCCGGGTGGGGCTGTGGTGGGGGGGCTTTGCAGCTTCCCCCTGCTAGGGAAAGGAGGAGAAAGGGAAGAAGGGAAGTGAGGTATAGTTCAGCTGTAAGGGACCTAGAATGACCATCTAGTCCCACTGCATGACCAATTCAAGGCTGATCTAAAGTTAAAACAGGGTAGTAAGTGCATTGGCCAAATGCCTCTTGAATGCTGAGGCTTGGGGCATCAACCAGCTGTCACAGAATCACAGAATGGTTGGGCTTGAAAGGGACCTCTGGGGATCATCTAGCCCAACCCACCTGCTAAAGCAGGTTCGCCCAGAGCAGATGGCACAGGAAGGTGTCCAGGCGGGTTTTGAATGTCTCCAGAGGAGGACACTCCACAGCCTCTCTGGACAGCCTGTTCTAGTGATCAGGCACCCTCACAGTAAAGAGGTTTTTCCTAATATTCAGATGGGACCTCCTATGCTGTGCCCGTTGCCCCTCATCCTATCGTTCAGAAGGCTGTTCCAGTATTTGACCACACTCTCAGTAGAGGGTCAAGTCTGAACTTCCTCTGACCCAGGTTTGCACCATTCCCACATGTCCTGTCACTGGATACCAGGGACAAGAGACCAGCACTTCCCTATACACTTCCCTCCTCAGGAACTTTTAGAGGGCAATGAGCTTGCTCATCAGCTTCCTTCTCTCCAAACCTGAGAAATCCAGATTGCTCAGCCACTCCTCAGAGGACATGCCTTCCGGTCGCTCACCAGCTTTGTTGCTCTCTGGACACACTGGAATACTTCAACATCCTTGTCAAATCGTGGGGCCCAGAACTGCACACAGCACTCAAGGTGAGGCCACAGCAACTCTGAATACAGCAGGATAATCACCTCCTTGGAGCGGTTGGTTCTGCTCTGTCTGATGTACCCCAGGATGGGATTTGCACTCTTGGCTGCCAGGGCACACACTGCTGACTCTTGTTGAGCCTCCTGTCAACCAGCGCCCCAAGGCTCCTTTCTGCAGGGCTGCTCTCCAGCCAATCCTCTCCCCATTTAGACTTGTGCTTGGCATTACTTTATCCCAGGTGCAGAATCCGGCATGTGGACTTGTTAGATTTTATGCCGTTGATCATTGCCTAATGCTCCAATCTATCTAGATCGTTCCGCAAGGCTCCTTGTCCCTCAGGATAGTCATCAGCACCTCCGATGATGGTATGATCAGAAAATTTGCTAATGGTGCATTAAATTCCTGCATCCAGATTATTGATAAAAATATTGGACAGACCTGGCCCTAGGATTGAGTCCAAAGGAACATCACTGGTGGTTTCCGTGTAGAATTTATTCCTCATATCCAATCTAAACCTCTCCGTGTGCAACTTGAGGCCATTTCCTTTTTGTCCTATCACTTACTACTTGGGACAAGAGACCAACACCCTCCATGATAAAACCTCCTTTCAGGCAGCTGTAGAGAGTAATAAGGTCTCCCCTCAGCCTCCTGTTCTCAAGGCTGGACAGCCCCAGCTCCCTCAACCGCTCCTCGTCAGACTGGTGCTCCAGACCCTTCACCAGCCTTGTCACCCTCATCTGAACTCTCTCCAGCACCTCAATGTCTTCCTTGCCATGAGGGGCCTAAAACTGACCCCAGGATTCAAGGTGCAGCCTCACCAGTGCCCAGTACAAAGGGATGATCACTTCTCTAGTCCTGCTAAAGCTCTGATTGAATCAAGGCTTGAACACCTTGGTGTGACCCAGTTGGTGACAGGTTGGACTGCAGACTCCTGAGGCCCCTTCAACCTCAGTTCTCTCATGATCCCATTGTGATGTTGGGCTCTGTTTCAGACTGGAGCAGAGCAGGCGATGATGGGGCAGGATCCACCTGTGCTGTAGGTGACCATCTAAACCAACATCTCAGCCCGTGAACCAGCCAACCCCTCAGTGTGACTCGCTCTGGGCAACGTGTGAGGAGTCCTGGGCAGGGAAGGTTCAGAGGGCATGGGGCGCTGTGCAAGACACAACATGATCTCGGCTTCATGCCTGCAGGCCCATCAGATGTCAGTTGATGTCAATGGATATTAAAATAAGAAGAACTGAAGACAAAGATCCAAAGCAAAGGAACGTGTCAACATACTTTCTTTCTTTCTTTCTTTCTTTCTTTCTTTCTTTCTTTCTTTCTTTCTTTCTTTCTTTCTTTCTTTCTTTCTTTCTTTCTTTCTTTCTTTCTTTCTTTCGTTCTTTCTTTCTTTTTCTTTCTTTCTTTCTTTCTTTCTTTCTTTCTTTCTTCTCTTTCTTTCTTTCTTTCTTTCTTTCTTTCTTTCTTTCTTTCTTTCTTTCTTTCTTTCTTTCTTTCTTTCTTTCTTTCTTTCCTATTTTCTTTTTATGTATGTATTTATGTAGGTATGTATTTATTTATTTATGTATTTATTTACTTATTTACTTGCTTATATTTATTTATTTATTCACGTATTTACTTACTTATTTATTTACTTATTTATTTACTTATTTACTTCCTTCCTTACTTACTTACTTACTTAGTTACTTACTTATTTATTTTAAAGTCTTTGTAGGGGAGTTTCTTTTCTTTGGAAAGGAAAGAGTTCTCCAGAACTGGGCATGGGTTTAGGACACAAATGTCTTCAGCTCCAGGGACACAAACCCCTGGTGCCAGTGTAGATGCCCCGGGAACCCCTGCCCAGGCTCCACCTGCACTGCAACGTGCTCTGGTCTCCCCAGGTCCTGTGTGAGAGATGCCAATCCCAGGCCAGCACCTCAGGTACACTGGGCCCCTAAAATGGCCCTGGCTGTTTATGGTGAGACAGCTGATGACTGATGTCTGCCTGGAAATGTGCACTTTTGCATTGTTGCTTTGTTTGTCGTTTGTTTTGTTGTTTTTGTTGCTTTTTTTTTGTTTGTTTTTGTTGTTGTTATTGTTTAATTGGTTTGAGGGTTTTTTTGCTTTGGTTTTGTGGGGATTTTGTTTCTTTTGTTTGGTTGGTTTGTTTGTTTGATTGGAGATTTTTGTTTAGTTGTTTTTTTAACATATTAAAATTTAAAAGAAAAAAAGCCAAAAAGTGAATTATGGGGAAGTGCACTAAGAGTAGGAGAAGAAATACTGGTCTTCCCCTGTACTTCTATTACCAACACTCTAGTATTTCATCTCCCTCGTCAATCAGGAGTTCCCACCTCTCCTGATTAAATGTCCCTGTCCAAGGACAACTTTCCAGCACTGTCTGGACGTTTGCCCTTCCCAGTGCTCTCAGGTTTCTCCTCCACTTGCTCTTTGGTCATTCAGTGGCCTCTCAGCTGTCTGGTTTCTGCTTTGAGCTTCCGGGAGTTACAAACTTGCCCCATTCTTCAGAGCTCTAATTAACATGGCAGTCAACACGTTCATTGTGTTTATTTCTATCCTCTCCTATCTCTCTGTCTAAACCAGTTCTTGTGTGGGTGTCCCTTGTGGATGCTGGACCTCACCAGATCCAGCTTACACACACAGCTGAGGAAAGTGTTTTGCTGTTTATTAAACTGATGTAGGAAAAGTGATGCAATCTCTGGTGGCCAATGAGGGACCCGGCAGACTGGGGGTGGGGGTGAGGAGCCAGGTTGTCCATACAGTGTCCAGCCTCAAGGACTGTTCTCCTGCCTGTCCAGGTGTCTTCAGGAGACCCTCGGGATCAATGTCCAGTGTAGAATGCTGCTGTCACTTCTTCCATACACTGAAAAATGATAGAAAACACCCTGGAAAGAAAAAACCCTCCTTTATGAAATCTTCTTTGAAGTCTTCATCAGCAAGTGTCCCATTGAAACCTCTCCAGTTAGTTCTACATGTCTGGAAGATTTGAAGGAAATTACAGAAATAAACATCGCTCGTTATGTCTTTCTGTGTTTTAATGAGCCACGTGGCGTATTTGGTGTTGAGTCCATGAACCTCAGATACCAAGGACAGACTGAAGAATCTGCTCAAGAAGTCCAAGTCAGAACAAACTCCAAAGTACCTTGAAGCATTAATGGCCCCACTGAGGGCTGTTACTGACAAAGCCTCCCCAGGGACTCGTTAGAGCAGATAATTGGAGGCAGTGATTGCATCAGGCAAAGGCAAAGTGCAGCAGCTCTGATGTTGAGAAAGCCCTTGGTTTGTCTGATGAAGAACAATGGCCAAGCCTTGAGCCCCTGCCCCTGGGAAGGGAGATCCTGTCCCTCACGTGTGGCTCAGGTTCTTCCTGGGGCTGTGGGGAGTGCGATGCCCAGTGCAGGACAATAGTGTAACACTCCCTAAGGGGTGCAAGGAGGCAATGGGGTGCCATGGCCATGACAGCTATGTGTCTCCTCTTTGGCCTCGCTGGCAGTGACATCAGCCATAGCCAAGGGGACAAAGACCTTGGCTCTTTCAGGGACATCCAGCCTTGCCAGTGCCCTTGGCCATCTCCATCACAGTCCATCCTGCACTGTCCCATGCCTGTGGCTGTTTCCCCACAGGCTGCAGACACCCCATGCACTTCCCCACCTTGTTCTCAGCCCAGTGTGTCCCCACCTGTGCTGCTGTCTCTCCATCCTCACCAGCTGTCCTTGAAACACAAAGTCATGGCTGATCCAGAGTCCCTCTGAATGACCACAGCACTGCGCTCAGAATGACATTTCTTTATCCTGAGCTCCACTCTGGACATCCAGAGCTGCAGTTTCTGATGGTTTTCCTTTCTCATGCTGTTTCCCACTACCCAAAAAAAAAAAAAAAAAAAAGTGCCATGCTCTTGGAAAGTGATTTTCAAGATTTCTGAAGCTACTACTGCTCTTTCTTGTCATGTTTTTACCATAACCACCAACTAAGACCTTGAGACTTACTCACATCCTGCTCCCAGTCCCCAAGTGCGATGAGGGAGAGAATTGAAAGGGAAGGGAGAAACTTGTGGGTTTTTAGAAAAAAATAATAAGACAATAAATATAATAAAAATAATATACTACTACTGCTAATATGCTTATACTAAAATACACAAATATATGATAAAATATATGATACTCAGTGCAATGTCACATATAACTCCAGTTGTGCTGAACAGACAGCCCAAAAGAAGAGATCACCCTGGTCCTGAACAGCTGCTCCCAGCAAGAAAAAGTACAAGTGCCAAAGGCAGAGAGACCCAAAGGCCAACTGAAAAACAGCAAAACATCGTAAAACTGAACTAACACTGAACTCCCGATACAATGGAACTTCTGAACAGAGCTAACCAGTGTAGCCGGAAAACCAAAACTAACTGGCTGGAAAAGGCATCTCCAGCTTTATACTGAGCATGACACTAATGGTAGGGAATAAAGGTGCTGTCCTGTCTGTGCCCTCTCCTGACAATTTGATCCTGCAGCTGCACTCCAAAGAAGTCCTTGGTTTCACTGACAATAGTTCAGGTTAATTAAATATCAATAGATAAATTAAATTAAGAAAATATACTCAGTGCAATGCCCCATGTAACTCCAGTCACACGGAGCAGCCAGTCCTGCAGAAGGGAGCACCTTGGTCCTGAACAGCCCATCCCGGCGAGAGAGAGCAAAAGGGCAACAGGCAGAAAGGCCCAAAGGCCAACGGCAAAATGGCAGAACGGCAAAAGGCCGAACGGACATCGAACTCCTGACAGAATGAAACTTCTGAATGGAACTGACCAAACCAGCTGGAAAACCCAAAGTAACAGATGTAACAAGCCCTAAAAGCTGGCTGCAGCTTTAGACTGAGCATGGCGCTAATCATAGGGAATATTTCATTGATCAGCATGCATGTCAATCCAGGTGCTGTCCTGTCTGTGTCTTCTCCTGCCAATCTGCATCCGCAGCTGGATGGCCAAAAAAAGTCCTTGGTTTTCCTGACAACAGCCAAGATATCAGTGAGTTCTGGCATTCCTTTCATAGCAAATGGCAAACACTGTAAAGCTGCTAAAAGACAAAATGAACTCTATCCCAGGGAAGAAGCAGCGTTATCTCATTATTCTCATTGTAAATCTAAACAAAAGACTGTACTGGCTGTGAAGGAGAGAGGTTCAAAATGCATGAAGAAAATTAACTCAATTTCAGTAAAACCAGCACGTTTCCACAGGCTCCCCTTCACCAGGCTAAAGAAGTTTGGGTCTCTCAACATCTCCACACATGACCCAGACTTTCTCTGGCCATACGACAGCTCCTCCCGTTCCTCCAGAATGGGGAACCTCACACTGGGACACACGGCTCCAGATGTGACCACACCAGTGCTGAGTCACGATGGGCAATAACTGCCCTTGTCTGGGTGGCCACGCTCCTCCCAGTGCAGCCCAGTGTGCTCATGGGCATGTTCCTGTTTAGCACCACTGAGATTTGGCTGAACATCCAGGCTCAGAGGGTTGTGACCAGTGGCACAAAGCCCAGCAGGAGGTACCATGAGGAGCACTGAAGGACACCATATCCCCACCCAACATCTCTTCCCATTTTGTCCCCTGGAACCACCTCAGTGACAAGGGGGAGAGCACTGCCTGTATGGGTGGAGGATATGGGGTCTGGCATGAGGGTCCAGGGGCAGTTTCTCCTGGTTGTTCATGCAGCAGCAAGCTGGGTTGGATATTTGGAGAGAGGAACTCTTCCTAAGGGCCTCCAATGGGCATGGGGATCGTCTATAGTTTCCTGCACGCTGCCTTTTCTGGTGGAGATCACAGAGGCTGCCAGCCCTTTAGAGGACCCAGGACAGGCCTTGTCCTTCCTCTGGTCACAGCTGGACCCCAGTTCTCCAGCTCCGCCCCAGCTCAGGAACCTTGTCTAGGGGTGACTTTTGGGGTAAGGTTGACAAGAGGGGTGCATAAGTTTGTCTCAAGGACATGTGATGAGCACCAGGACTGAAGTACCAGAGCAAAATGGTGTGGCTTCTGGGTGAATACTTTCTTCAGTGCAAGTCCGGACACAGGGTCCCAGACTTGCTTTCCATGCCACCCTTTAGGAGGTAAAATGCACTAAGAGATGGCATGTGGGGGACACCAATCCTTCTCCAGCTACTTCCCAGGCCTGGTGAAGCACCAGGACAGCAAGGACTTCTGGCCCTGCACCCTTAACTCTGGGTGTTATCTTGGGGCAGCTGAACACCAGCAGTTTTCTCCCCAAGGCAATTTCCAGCCCAGGTCAGCTCCTTTCTGATCTCCCCCATCCCTCCTCTGATCTGCTCTGGTGCTCCTGGCCCCATCCTGTGCTCCCCACAGGGCCCCAGCCTGGCACTGATGCTCTGCAGAGCAGGTTGGCTGCAGGACCATGGGGTGACTGCACACTGGTTGTGCTGCTCAGTGAGGGACACAGATGCAACTGGCTGGGCTGCACTGTCACTGAGCTCTTTCCTGGGGCCCTAAAGCTCTGGAATGGGTCCAGAGCATTTCTTGGGACTCAGTGGGTTTTCCGCTCATTTTGGTTCAGCAATGCCTTCCTTGTCCTTCAGGTTCCCGGAAACTGGTGCAGGAAGATGCCGCCTATCCCCTTCCCAGGGACAGAGGTAGGCTGACCAGCCCTTAATTCTTCAAATCCTCTTTCAGGCCCTTCTTGAAGATGGGTTTGACATCTTCCTTTCCCAAGGACCTCAGAACTTCTCTGATTCTGCTGTCACTTTTGAAAGCACAATCCAGAATCATGGGCAAGGGTGATGTAGCAGACAGGAGCACTTGCAATGAGCCGTCCCAGCAGCTGAGATGAATCTCACTGGGCCACTGGAGTTGTTCCTGGAGTCACACACAGAAATGCCAGGGTTCCATCAGAGCCAGTCTCAGGAATTCTTATGCACCCAGGGATGCTCAGAGACAGAGTCTTTCCCTTTTACACAGAAGCAGGAGTCACAGTGTCTGTCTGGCCTCCTGTTGCCACTCCCAAATGATGGGAGACACCTCAGCCCTGTGGTGGGTCACCCTGCTCTGCACACGTCTGAAATGTCCCACATCATGAGGAATGGACACGGGGACCTCGGTTCAAGGAAGAAGATCCCAGTGGGTGGTTTCCCATGGGCTGTTACTCCCATCGTGAAGTGACCTTGAGACACTGTCCCACAGACCTTCATGGAACCCCCAGGAATAGCTGATCTTGTTAGTGTTCACCTGGGTTCATCTCATCTCACATCCATGATGTGCATGCTCACATCTCATCAGAACAATGCAGACATGGACTTCTGAGCTACTCATTCCGTGTCCCTCCGTGGAGGGAAGAGCAACCTATGTGAGTGCGGGAGAGAGGCCAGAGCTAGAAATGGTGGTTGTGAGGGGCCCGTCCATGACGATGCCCTGGGGCAGCTTCCCTGGGGTGTCCAGTGCACAGGGGCACAGCCCAGCCCCTGCTCTGCTGGTCCTGCAGGTCTCTGGCAGGAGCCTGGCTGTGAGAGGACACTGCTGAGTGCCAGCCCTGCACACACACACTATTCAGCTGTACCCTGGTGTCTGAATCTGTGGGACACTTTTGTACTCATATGCTTGAAGACATAAACCGTCATGTACTGCCCATAGGAGATCACCTTTCTATCTGGAAAGGCTGTTCTGGGTCCAGCTCTGTCACAGCAGTGCCCATTGCCTGTCCCTGCCTGCGCTCACAGCACTGACACACAGCAGGACGGTGACCAAGCTGCCAGAGCACTCAGGCCTTGCACCAACACCAGGGATGAGAAGGAGAGTGTGGGAGTGGAACCAGAACAGCTCTGGAAGAACAAGCGCTGCTGCTCCCTGGCAGGGCTGCCATGATGGACTCTTTTCCTCCTCCCATGAATACAAGAACTGTCCCTGCAGTTCCATAAGACTTTTCAGGAAGGATATAGTGAAAAACAAGTCACTAAAGAGCCCTTTATTTTGTTTAGAGACAAGGAGAGCACGGCTCCTCATTTACACAGCCAGTGGTTATAAAAGAATAGCAGACAGTGAATTAAGAAATGGGATGACAATATTATCACAATAAAAAAACTACCAACAACAACAGAAAATCCAGATGACAGGCTGGGCCTGTAATTAGTTACTCTAAAACTCCTATGTAGAAGCAGATGGGTAGTTTAATACTTCAGGAAATTGTAAGATATGAGTTTCCACAGGGCATCCTTGAGCTCCTGGTTCCTCATGCTGTAGATGAGGGGGTTCACTGCTGCAGGCACCAAAGAGTACAGAACAGACACCACCACATCCGTAGATGGAGAAGAGGTGGAGGAGGGCTTCAGGTGGGCAAATATGGCAGTGCTGAGGAACAGGGAGACCACGGCCAGGTGAGGGAGGCAGGTGGAAAAGGCTTTGTGCCGTCCCTGCTCAGAGGGGATCCTCAGCACGGCCCTCAAGATCTGCACATAGGACACCACAATGAACACAAAACACCCAAATACTACTAAGAGATTAAACACAATAAGCCCAAGTTCCCTGAGGTAGGAGTGTGAGCAGGAGAGCTTGAGGATCTGGGGGATTTCACAGAAGAACTGGCCCAGGGCATTGCCCTTGCACAGGGGCAGTGAAAATGTATTGGCCGTGTGCAGCAGAGCACTGAGAAACCCAGTGGCCCAGGCAGCTGCTGCCATGTGGACACAAGCTCTGCTGCCCAGGAGGGTCCCGTAGTGCAGGGGTTTGCAGATGGCAACGTAGCGGTCGTAGGACATGATGGTCAGAAGAGAATATTCTGCTGTTATAGAGAACAAAAAACAAAAGATCTGTGCAGCACATCCTGTGTATGAGATGGCCCTGGTGTCCCAGAGGGAGTTGGCCATGGATTTGGGGACAATGGTGGAGATGCAGCCCAGGTCGAGGAGGGCGAGGTTGAGCAGGAAGAAGTACATGGGGGTGTGGAGGTGCTGGTCCCAGGCTATGGTGGTGATGATGAGGCCGTTGCCCAGGAGGGCAGCCACGTAGATGCCCAGGAAGAGCCAGAAGTGCAAGAGCTGCAGCTCCCGTGTGTCTGTGAACGGCAGGAGAAGGAACTGGGTGATGGAGCTGCTGTTGGACATTTGCTTTTCCTGAGCATGGGGTGCTGTCATGAGGAGAAAAAAGACAGTGAGAAGCCAGGGAAGAGTTCTGCGACAAAAATGATACCAAGTCCCATAGACCCTCCCCTGTCACACACAGACACTCTTGTGTTTTTCTAGGAGTACCTTTTTCAGCACTGTGGCTGCAGCCCTGCTTGGGGCTGGAAAATGTGCAACCAAGAGCGGGGCCTCTGCCCATGAGCCGTCGATAAGTCAGCCCAGCTCTGCACAAGTGGGGCCACAGGAACGGTGGGGACTGTCCTGGTTCTGCTAATACAGAAGGGCTATCAGCACTTGCTTTCCCAGTGATAAGGAACAGAGATGGTGAAGGTAGTTTGGGCTTTCCAGGTTTTTTTACACCTCCCTCCATATTCACTGCAGAGTGTTGTTGGGTGTCAGAAACCCTCAGCATTTCTGCTGCCCTCAGGGAGAACAGAGCGAGTCCTGTGAGACCAGAGGATGCCTGTGGGTCAGTGCAGAGTGAGGGGAGCTGGTCTGTCCCTCTGTCTTGCTCCAGCTGCCCTGGGCTGGCACCTTTCTGAGATGGGGGCTGATCACACTCCCATGTTACCCTGAAAAGCCACCAGGCACTGCTGAGAGCAGAGGGATCCACCTCAGACCATGACATGTGTCAGCCTTCCCTAAGGTCTCAGCACCCAACGTTTAGCCCAGGACAGACACAGCTCATTCCCCAGCCCCACAGACTGCATTGCCCACAGCCCACAGGTCAGAGCAAAGCTGGGACACCTGTGCCCATGGACACACCTGCAGGAAAGGACCCACAAGATCAGGCTGTGACTCTGCAGCTGAAACTGCCATCCCCAGAGAGCCTGACAGCAAGAACAAGATCCCAACAGCAGTGACCCAGAGCAGGGGAGCAAGAAGGAGAATGCGGTGAGGGTGGGTGTGAGAGAGGCCAGGGCAGAGGCAGCCGGGCACTCAGACAGCGTCACCCTTCCCCAGCTGTGCAGCACCTCCCAGACACCAACACTGCCGGGCAGCTGCTCTCAGCCCCTGTGCTCTGCAGAGGAACTGGAGCTCTGGCTGCACAGGAGCTGCTTCATGCCTTGGAGCCCCCGGCCCTGAGGGCAGAGGCTTTGCTGGGTGGGACAGGAGGCCAGGGGGCTGCTCACAGGAGGGATCTGCACTGCAGGGGATCACAGGGAGCTTTCTGTGTTCTCCCTCCCATAACCATTCCGGGTTTGGTTTCCTCTCCTTTCTGATCATTTCCCTGCTGCCTGGAGATTCTCCCCCTGGGAGGTGTTTCCCTGTCCATGTCTCTTCCCTGTCAGTGCTCACAGACCATCCCACCCTCTGTGCCCTCCCCCTGGCCCTACAGATCCTGCCTGTTCACAGGGCACTGCCTGGGGGCATCTTCCTGTCTGCAGGCTGGAAAACAGGACAGGTCAGACTAAGGCTGACGGGTCCAGCCAAGGTGATGCAGGTGCTGTGCACAGGCAGAGGGGTGGGGAAGGGATGTCATGAGCCTTCTGGCAGATGTACTGATCACTCAGAGTTGCAGTTCAGGAGTGTCAGTGACTTGTTTAAGCATGAGAGCTCATGTTCATTTTATCCTTTCCTGCACTCCCCACCCCTTGGGAGAGGAAACTGAAAAGACAGGCTCAGGAAAGCTCCTTATCTGTCTGGCAATCCTTGCATTGATCTTCTCCTTGAGGCATCCACTTGGAAAAATGCTGGGGCTGATCTGGATGTGTGAGCAACCCTGACCCACACAGCACCCTCTCCACAGCAGAGGCACCTTTCTTGCCCAATAGGGTTTGCTCCTTCCACCACATCTTCTCCCCTCAGTGTTCTTGGGATCTCCTGTGCAGGCTGAGCACTGACCCTGGCAGGCGGCAGAGTCCCTGCCCGGCACAGCCCTGGGGTGCAGGGACCCTGCTCTGCAGGACAGCCCTGGGCACCCCAGGGTGCTCCCCCTGTAGTCATGCTCAGCAGAAGTTGTCGTCATTCCCTGTTCCTGTGACAGTGCAGCAGAGAAGCCCTGCTCTGGAGTGTGTTCTTATCCTCTACAACAGAGATACTGTGAGAGAGACCTGACAGATCCTGTAAATTGTGAAATGTACCAGCTTAGGGTCTCCCTCCAGGAAATGCAGCTGCATTGTCCTACAGCCAGAGACTTACCGTGTTAGAACTGTGATTTGTCTCATTGAATCCTCAGCAGCCAGCCACCCCACATTGCCTTTAATCTCTCTGTGCCTGGCTCCTGTGCCCTCGGTGCTGCAGGCAGAGCCCTCAGCCCTGCTGCGTGTGCAGAGGAGCTGCTCCTGGGCAGAGCTGTCTCTCTGCAGCGCTGCCGCTGCCATGAGCTCCCTGTGTCCCACGAGCCCAGCCCAGCTCAGCAGCACAGGAGCAGCCCTTGATGTCCCTTTCTCTGTCCCCTCTGGGCTCCTTCCAGGTGTCTCTGGGGCTCCAATGGCACAGCTTCGAAGTTGAAGTAATCAGTGATGTTGATTCTCTCTCCTCTTCAGAGACACTTCTTTCCAGCATTGTATTTTTCATTTTAAAAAATAAATCGGTATGAGAATCATCTTTTCTTGTCCCATCATTAGACAGGACACCAGGAATGTTACAGCAAAGGATCTAATTTCTCCAGGCTAGGGGAGGAATATCTTCAGTTGAATGAAGGCATTTTGTCCTGGTTTTACACTCCTAGGTCTAGAGAGACATTCATCAGTCTTTGGCCATGTCATGTCTTTGCTCTGCAGCAAACCATTTGCACACATGGGCTCTTGGACACTTGGTACCAGGTTTCTTGTGCAGGTCAGAGCTGGGCTGGTGCCACAGCTGGGGTGGCTCAGCCCAGATGTGAGGCAATGTCCTCAGCCAGGGACCTGACTGGGGGAGCTGGAGCTGTCAGTGCTGCAGACAGAGCTGTGACACGGATGGAATAAACTGCCAGGCAGAGTGGCAGGAGTGAGTTCATCTGGTCTCAAGGACAGCAGCCTCCAAGCACGGCAACAGTCCAGGTCAAAGCTCAGTCCAGACCTGTAAGGCAATTCAAGGGCCCCATAATGAGCTGTTACTACTGCAGGAACAGTTAAAGGAGAAACAAAGACACTGTGTGGACACTAGTGAATATAATAAGAGGTGAGAATCCCTATGTCCTCTTGTTCTCCCTCTTCACCAGCAAGGTCTCTGAGATCTCTGTGGCTGGAGTCAGAACAACCAGCAGTGCATGGGGATCAAGTCAAGGGTCACTGGAACTAACACAATCCTCTCCAGTCTATGGGACAGCAGGGGCAGCATCCCAGGAGC
Source organism: Columba livia (assembly GCF_036013475.1). Lineage (NCBI taxonomy): Eukaryota > Metazoa > Chordata > Aves > Columbiformes > Columbidae > Columba > Columba livia. Next base: position 28,677 of record NW_027043175.1, read on the forward strand.
TGGGACAGCAGGACGATGTCACAGTGAGGCCACTCTCCACCATCTGTGAAAGCTCATGGAGACTGGGGGGACTCCCTGACCACTGGCAGCTCTCACACAGTGTGTGCACTTTTCAAAATGGCCAATGGGTGAGCAGGGGAACTAAGGGCTGTGCCCCAGAGCATGTCCACTGGGACCCCATTTCTGGGTGTCTGGAAGAGAAGGTGACGGGGTTTGCCCAGGACAGGTTGTGCCTGTCCATCCTTTTTGCTTTCTGTGAGGAAAGGACAGGGTGGTGGATGTGGGGAGGACAACAATGGCCCGTTACCTGGAAGTCAGCAAGGCATTCAGCATCATCCCCCACAATATTCTGTGTCAGTGTGTGAGTAGATGGGTAAAAACAATCAGGATGGTTGGGCTTGGAAAGGTGCTGTAGAAAGGGAGAAACTTTCCAGTCCTGAGGACAGTCCAGCACTGGAAGCTGTTTCCCAGGAGTGCGCACCCACTCTGTCCCAGAAAGTGACCAAGATGTGTTTGGATCAAGCCCTGAGTAATCTGGTCTGACCCTGCTGTGAGCAGGAGGTTGGTCAAGACATGTCCTGTGCTCCCTTGGAGCCTGAATGACACTGTCCTTTCATACCCTTCATGTTCTAAAATTAGACAAATCTCTCAGGTTCTCTCTGACCACAGAAATGATTCACATGAGGTGCAGGGCTGCTTTACAAGTGCCCCCAAACAGCCCTGACCACATCTTTTGCATCCCTTTTCCTTTGCCCCCACTCAGGGTCTTCTTTTTCTGCTCTATTCATGTCCACCTTGTTGATTCTTTCAGAACAGGTTACTGAAGAGGTTTCAGCATCCATGCACAGACTTTGAACATCAGCCATGCAGCAATAATTCACTCATAATTCATTCAGAAGCATGTAGCTGTGAAGGGGACAGTGGGCTCAGTTCTGTGTCTGGAGGTGACAGCCCAGCAGCAGGGACATGGCTGGGAAAGAACCTCTGCCCAAGGGCCCACAGGCCCTACCCAGGAAGAGAGACGGGTTGTCATGTCCATCCCACCTGACTACATGATATGATATCTGCAGGAACATGGTCATGTCTATCAGAGAAGCTGAAAGGCTAGCAGCTCTCATGGGATTTAGGAGATCATGGTGAGGTTGCTTCTCTCTGGTCAGGTGAAAGACCACAAGAAGCCTAATGGGTTGAGTTTCCTGCATGAAGGGCAGTTTACGAGATGGTTGAGCTTTCCTTGGTAACAGGAAAAAGCAGCAGAGGAAAAAAAAGTAAGAAAGTACAATTTGGAAGGTGGTGGATAGATATCAGGAGGAAGAAATGTCACTGGAAGAGCAGTGCTGTGGGGCAAGAGGTGACCCAGAGGGAGCTGGATCAGCCCATGGTTTGTGTGCCAAAGAGCAGCCAGTGAGGGTGCAGACACAGCAGTGAAGGTGCAGAAATGCTGGGTGAGAGCAGGTGAGGAAGCGAGATGGGTGTCTGCAGCCTGCAGGGAAAGAGGGGCAGGGGTAGCACCGTGTAGAACAGCCTGTGGTGGAGATGGCAAAGGGCGCTGTAAGGCTGGAAGGGACCCACAGAACCCAGGTCTCTGTCCCCTTGGCCAGGGCAGTTGTCTCTGTCACTGAGGCCCAGGACAAGACATGTTGTCCTCATGGCACGGGGGCCTCGGTGCCTCCTTGCAGCCCCATGGGGAAGCTGGAAGTTGTTGTCCCAGTGTTGTCCTTCCCTGGGCCTTGCACACCCACATCCCACGGTCCCAGGAAGAGCCCTGAGCCGTGTGTGAGGGTCAGGATCCCCCTTCCCATTGCCTGGAGCTCATGGCTCCTCCTTTCTGCTTCAGAAAGCAAACCAAGGGGTTTCTGAGCATCAGAGCTGAAGAAAAGACTCAAAGGAGACCTCATGGTGGCTACAGCTTCCTCGCAAGGGGAGAAGGAAGGGTAGGTACTGATCTCTTCTCTCTGGTGACCAACAACAGAACCCAAGGGAATGGCAGAAGATGTGCCAGGGGAGGTTTCGGTCAGACATTAATAAAATGTTCTTCACCCAGAGGGGTGCTGGACACTGAACAGGCTCCCCAGGGAGGTTTCCAGCCCCAAGCCTGACAGTGATCAAGAAGAGACTGGACAACATTCTCAGACACATGGGGTGACCTGTGGGGTGAACTGTGCAGGGACAGGAGTTGGACTTGATGATCCTTGTGGGTCCCTCCCAACGTGTGACATTCTATGATTTTATGATTCTATGAAATATTAGATCACAAGTCCGTGTTTTCATTGTGCAGATGAGTTGTAAACATAGACGTCATGTGCCTATCCATTGTGTGTATGTGGTGAGATGAACCCAATGGAGCACAAATGCCATCAGCTATTCCTTGGGCTGCCATAAAGGTCAGTGGGGCAGAGATGGTGTTCAGGGGTCTCTTCCAACCTGTGTTATTGTAGGATTCCATGAATCTTTTCTTTGGAGAGCTCTTTCACATCAGAATAGACAGAGGAAGGAGAACGAAAAATCAGAGGCAGAAGCAGAGATATAAAATGCCCCAGAGTAAATACAGCAGCTCCTCTGAGGAACGTTTCTTCACTCAAGCCCTTGATAGGAAATCTATTGGATAAATTTAACGCAACCAGCTTAGTTTGATCTGCTCACACACTGGACCACAAGGAGGGTGATGGTGGGTACGATGTCATGTGGTCACTTGTGTCTCAGGAACTCACAGTCCAGTAGGAACCAATGGCTGTGGAGGGCACTGTGAGGTCACTTCTGCCTCTGTAGGGGATTGGCCAACAGCAGGAACAGGGCTGGGAAAGGACTGTGAGGTCACACACACGAGACGAGCAATTGGGCCCAATCAGCATGGCTGGATGAAAGGCAGGTCCTGCTTGACCACCCTGATCTCCTTCTGTGACAAGGTGACCGGCTGAGCAGGTGAGGGAAAGTCTGTTGTGGGGAGTGAATCCGCCACACGGGCTGTGGGTGTTGTGTCCTTAGACTGCAGTAAAGCCTTTGACACCGTGTCCCACAGCATCTCCTGGAGAAGCTGCAGCTCGTGGCCTGGATGGTGTATCTGTGATGGATAAAGAACTGGCTGGAGGGACGGGCCCAAAGAGTTGTGGTGAACGGAGCCAAATCCAGTTGGTGGCCGGTCATGAGTGGTGTCCCCAGGGCTCAGTATTGGGGCCAGTTCTCTCTCATCTCTTTATCAGTGATCTGGATGAGGGGATCAGACGCACCCTGACTATGTTTTCAGATGACACCAAATTGGGTGGGAGTGTTGATCTGCTGGAGGGTACGAAGTCTCTACAGAGGGATCTAGAGCTGCTGCTTCATTAGGCTGAGGCCATTTGTGTGAGGTTTAACAAGGCCAAGTGTCAGGTCCTGCACTTTGGTCATAACAATGCCCTGCAACACTACAGGCTTGGGGAAGAGTAGCTGGGAAGCTGCCTGGTGGAAAAGGACTTGGGGTTGTTGACTGACAGCAGCTGAACATGAGCCAGCGTGTGCCCAGGTTGCCAAAAAGGCCAATGGCTTGATGTGCATCAAGAATAGTGTAGTGGGCAGAACCGGAGCAGCGATCATCCCCTTGTACTCGGCACTGGTGAGGCCACAACTCAAATCCTTGGTTCAGTTTTGGGCCCATCACTGTAGGAAAGACCTTGGGGTGTTGGAGTGAGTGCAGAGGAGGGGGACAAGGCTGTTGAGGGTCTGGAGCACAAGTCTGCTGAGGAGCAGTTGGGGGTTCTGCGGCTGTTTATCCTGCAGAAAAGGAGGCTGAGAGGAGACCTTTCTGCTCTCTACAACCATCTGAAAAGAGGTTGTAGCATGGAGGGTGTTGGTCTTCTCCTGAGTAGCAAGTGAGAGGATGAGAGGAAATGGACTCAGCTTGTACCAGAGAAAGTTCAGAATTGATATTAGGAAACATTTCGTCATGGAAAAGGTTGTGAAGCAGTGGAACAGGCTGCCCAGGGAAGTGGTTGAGTCACCATTCTCTGTTCCTTAGCACAGCTTCTAGGAGGATCTGTTCCATCATCTGCCCAGGCACAGGTAAGAGGCTGACAGGTCAGTAGTTTTCAGGGTCCTTCTTTCTACAGCAGAGGAGAGAAACACTGCCACACAGTTCTAGATTAGAAGGTGGAGACTGGACATGAGGAGGAAGAAATGTCACTCAAAGTGCAGTGCTGTGGTACGAGAAATCATGCAGAAGGAGCAGGAGATCAGTCCATGTACTTGTGTTTCCAGGAACAGAGCATGAGAGTGGAGACACATCAGTCAATGTATGGAAATACCAGGGTGAGAGCAAGGGGAGGAAGCGAGATGGGTGTCTACAGCCTGCAGGGAAACAGAAGCAGCTGAGGGACAGTGCAGGACAACCTGTGGTGGAGATGGCAAAGGGCACTGGCAAGGCTGGATGTCACCAAGAGAACCCAAGTCTTTGTCCCCTTGGCTATGGCCATCGCCTCTGCCACCAAGGCCTGTGAGGAGACGTTTTGTCCTCAGGCACTGGGGCACCTCGTGGCCTCCTTGCACACCCCAGTAAGGCTGGGAACGGTCACACCATTGTCCTTCACTCAGCACCACACAGCCCACATCCCTGCCCCAGGAAGAGCCCTGAGCAACGTGTGAGGGACAGGATCTGCCTTCCCAGGGGCTGGGGGTCAGGCCTTGGCCTCTCTGCTTCATCCAACTAAACCAGGGTTTTCTCAGCACCTCAGCTGCCTGCACGCTTCCCTTTGTTTATCTGCCATCATGGCCTCCAGTTCTCTGCTCTAACGAGTCCCTGGGGAGGCTTTGCTGGTACTTGCCCTCAGTGGAACTCATTAATACTTCAATGTATTTAGCACTTTTTGCTTCTGAATTTGTCTCTTCTTGTAATTTCCTTTTAGTCTTGTATAGTTAATTAGAGAGTTTTCCTAGTCTAGTTACAGAGAATGATTTCAAAAGCCTTGTAATAAAATTACTTTTTTTTTTTTTTTTTTAGTAAAGTGTATAGTTTATTATTTTTCAGTTTGGAGGAGGGGTGATTGCAGCATTATCTCACTGATGCTGATCTAGGGTCTCTCCTATGTTCTAGAGTCTTCTCCTGCAGCCTCACCTGGAGCACTGTTTGCAGGGCTGGGTGCCACAGAATAGAAAAGATACTAAGCTGCTAGAGAGTGTCCAGAAGAGGCTACGAAATTACTGAAGGGTTTGGAGCGGAAGCTGTATGAGGAGCAGCTGAAGTCACTTGTTTTGTTCAGCTTGGAGGAGTCTGAGAGGAGACCACATCACAGTCTACAGCTTCATCATAAGGGAAGGAAGAAGGGGAGGCACCAAACTCCTATCTTTAATGACCAATGACAAGACCCAAGGGAACGGCAGGAAGATGATCTGAGAGAGATTTAGGTTGGACATTAAGAAAAGGTTCTTCCCCCAGAGGTGCTGGACACTGAACAGGCTCCCCAGGGAGGTGTCGTGGCCCCAAGCCTGGCAGTGTTCAACAAGAGACTGGACAACGTCCTCAGACACACAGTGTGAACTGTGGGGTGTCCTGTGCAGGGACAGGAGTTGGACTCAACGAGGGTGGTCAACAGAATTGCTACTTTAGCCTTCCGAAAGGCAAACTTTGATCTGTTCAGAAGGCTGGTTGACAGAGTCCCTTGGGAGGCAGTCCAGAAAGACAACGGAGTCCAGGAAGGCTGTTCTCTCTTCAAGAAGGTGATCTCAGAGGTGCAGGAGCAGCTGTGCCCTTGTGCCAGAAGGCGAGCTCCCAGGGAAGAAGTTCCAGCCTGGCTGAACAGAGAGCTGCAGCTGCAACTTGGGAATAAAAGGAGAATTTATCACCTTTGGAAGAAGTGGCAAGAGTCTCAAGGGGACTACAGGGATGCTTTAGCTGGGCCCAAAGAGTTGTGTTGAATGAAGCCACATCCAATTGGTGATCGGTCACGAGTGGTGTTCCCCAGGGCTCAGTATTGGGGTTAGTTGTGTTTAATCTCTTTATCAACGAACTGGACAAGGGGATCAAGTGCACCCTGAGTAAGTTTCCAGTGACACCAAATTGGGTGGGAGTGTTGATCTGCTGGAGGGTAGGAAGGCTCTGCAGAGGGATCGGACTGGCTGGAGGGTTGGGCTGAGGCCACTTGTATGAGGTTCAACAAGGCCAAGTGCTGTGTCCTGCACTTGGGTCAGAACAACCATAGGCAACGCTACAGTCTCAGGATCTAGGGTGCTGATTGACAGCAGCTGAACATGATCCAGAGTGTGCCCACGTAGCCAAAGAGGCCACCAGCCTCCTGGCTTCTATCAGGAATATTGTTGCCAGCAGGACTAGAGGCGTGATCATTCCCTCATACTCGGCACTGATGAGGTCGCACCTTAAATGACAAGGAAGACATCAACACGCAGGTGAGACATCAGAGGAGGGTGACAACTCTGGTAAAGGGGCTGGAAGTGGTGACTGCAGGGGTAGAAATCCCCATATCCGAGGTGCAGCTGCCTTCTGAAGACTGGCTATGCAGCCTGTGACTCTTGCAAAATGAAGTGGCTGGCTTAGGGACAACACTGGTTGCAGGATGTGGCCACCAGAAAACAAAGAAACAAACAACGCAACACCTCAGCACTCAATACAGGCAAGAGCTGCAGGAAATAGTAGTGACAGTGCTGCAAGCAGAGATGGTGCCGTCATCATTCAGAAAGCCGGGCAGCAGCTGGGTCTGGGTGGTGAAGCTGTATCAGGTCTCCAGGGAGGTCCCACTGACCTCAGTTCAAGGAATCACACCCCAGTGCTGCATTCAGGTGGTTTCTTGGGGAAGTTATTCTCAACATGAAGTGACCTTGACCTGTCCCACGGGCCTCAGTGTCCTCCACAGCGATAGCTGAGGCATTTGTGCTCATTTGGGCTCATTTCCCCCCACAAACACTATATGGATGCTTATATGTCCTTTCTGTGCACACTCAGAGTTCTGACCTAGTCATTCAGAGTCCTTCCACGGAGGGACAAACAACCTCTCTCAGGTGTGGTGAGAGGACAATAATCAAAATGGTGGTTGCAATGGGCTGATCTGTGACGAATGCCTTGGGACAGCTGCCACAGCGTGTCCAGGAACATGGGCACAGACCAGACCCTGCTCTCCTGGTCTTTCATGTCTCTCCCAGCAGGCCTGGCCATGCGAGACCACTGCTGTGTGCCCCACAGAATCACAGACTTGTTTGGGTTGAAGAGACCTCTGGAGATCATCCAGTCCAACTCACCTGCTAAAGCAGGTTCACCCAGAGCAGATCGCACAGGATCATGTCCAGGTGGGTTTGAATGTCTCCAGAGAAGGAGACTCCACACCTGCTCTGGGCAGCCTGTTTCAGGGCTCTGTCACCCTCCAAGTAAGGCAGTTTATCCTCATTATACAGATGGAACCTCCTGTTCTTCAGCCTGTGCCCGTTGCCCCTCATCCTATCATTGGGCACCAGTGAAAGGAGTCTGGTCCTTCCTCTTTGCACCCACCCTTGAGATATTTATAAACATTGATAAGATCCCTTCTCAACTTCTCTTCTCCAGCTGAACAAACCCCTCTCTCAGTTTCTCCTCATCAGAAAGATGCTCCAGACCCATCGTCATCTTTGTAGCCCAATACTGGACTTTCTCCAGTAATTTCTTGTCCTTCTTAAACTGGGGAGCCCAGAACTGGACCCAGTAACTACAAATGCGGCCTCACCAGGGCAGAGTAGAGGAGGAGGCTTCACCTCCCTTGACCTGCTGGTCACATTCTTTGCAATGCACCCCAGGTACCTTTGGCCTTCTTGGCCACAAGGGCACATTGTTGACTCATGGTCAACCTGTTGTCAACCAGAACTCCCAAGTCCTTCTCCGCAGAGTTGCTTTCCAGCAGCTCTGCCCCTAACCTGTACTGGTGCCTGGGGTTATTCCTCCCCAGGTGCAGGACTTGCCCTTGTAGAACTTGGGTTCTCCTCTGTCCAGTCCTTCAACCTGTCCAGGTCTCGATGGATGGGAGCACAGCGTTCTGGTGTGTCAGCCCTTCCTCCCAGTTTGGTGCCCCCACCCTGCACGCTCACACACTTCAGTTTTCACTGGTGTTTCCCTCTCTGGGGCACTTTCCAGCCCAGCCCAGCAGAGAAGCTCATCTGGGCAGGCCTTGTAGAATGAAATGGGGGAAACAGCGATCAGTGACAGTGTCTCTCTGGCTGCGGCACTCAGGATATCCCAACACCAGGAATTCTTCAGCTCCCCATGCCAGCCCTGCTCCCCAGGACAGCACCGAGTCCTGGCCCCGGGGCTCTTCAGGCAGCTCCTGCTGCCCCAGGGACAGCGCAGCCTGACCCAAGTTGTCACCCACAGGCAAAGGGTTTCTCTTTCCATGTCTGCACACAAACAGTGCCCTGCTCTTCTCCTGGGATGTCTCATCTCCCCACAGAGCCTTTGCCCAAGGAGAGCACACCTGCACCGGCCTGGCTGCCATTCCTGCACCCTGTCCCCACGCTGCCCACAGCCCCGAGCTGGGGGTTTTGCTCTGTAGAGCAAGTGGGCTGTGGTGACTCTGCGGGGCCATACTGGTCAGGCTGGGAGGCAGCCCCAGCTGATGGTGGTCACTGCCACTGACCACCTCCCACACAAGCTCTTGGGTGGCCATGGAGGGTGCTCAGAGGGACCCTGCCTTATTCACCTTGTGCATGGGTGCTGGCCACCAACAAGCAACACCTGAGCAACTAGCCTGAAGTCCCTCGAAAGCCACACTGGGACCATGATCTCATCACACTGAGCCAACAGAGAAACAAGCAAAGCAACGAGCCTCTTGAGAGTCTGTTGCTAAGAAATGTTCTTCAAGAAACTTTGGAAGAAGAACTAACCCTCCAGGCACTGTGCTAAGGAGATGCCCTTGCTGATGGAGATGCTGTTCTGAGGCCGGCTCTGTCACAGGAGTGCCCACCACCTGTCCTGGTCACAGGACTGACACACAGCAGGACGGCGACCAAGCCTTGGGAGCGCTCAGGCCTTGCAGCAAGACAAGGGCTGAGAAGGAGAGTGTGGGAGTGGAAAGAGAAGGACTCTGGGAAGAACAAGGCTGGCGCTGCCTGGCAGAGCTGCTCTGCTGTAACTGTTTCCTGCATCTTCACACACAGACACCTTGTGCTGAGCTTCACAAAGGCTGCAGAGGAAGGATCTCAGACAAACAGTTCACTGCAGGGTCATTTAATTTCTTTAAATACACAGAAACACGACTTCCATTTACAAGGTCTTTGACTTGATCTATAAAGGTGGACAGAGATGTGGGATGAAAAATAACATTTCTTTGAGGGCAATATTATCGGAGTTAAAAAAGCAAAACCAAACAAGCCTTCCCCGAACTCCAAAAATTAATCTAAAACTACAAAATACAAAAAAGACAGGTTGGACCTGTCATGAGTCATGTCATGAGTGATATACAGATGATGGGAAGTGTAATGCCTTTGAAAAGAATCCAGCTATTAGTACCTTCAAGGCATCCTTGAGGTCCTGGTTCCTCATGCTGTAGATGAGGGGGTTCACTGCTGGAGGCACCACTGAGTACAGAACAGACACCACCAGGTCCAGGCTTGGGGAGGAGATGGAGGGGGGCTTCAGGTAGGCAAACATGGCAGTGCTGACAAACAGGGAGACCACGGCCAGGTGAGGGAGGCAGGTGGAAAAGGCTTTGTGCCGTCCCTGCTCAGAGGGGATCCTCAGCACGGCCCTCAAGATCTGCACATAGGACACCACAATGAACACAAAACAGCCAAAAGCGAAAGAAAAGCCAACTAGAAGAAACCCAGCTTCCCTGAGGTAGGAGTGTGAGCAGGAGAGCTTGAGGATCTGGGGGATTTCACAGAAGAACTGGCCCAGGGCATTGCCCTTGCACAGGGGCAGTGAAAATGTATTGGCTGTTTGCAGCAGAGCATTGAGAAACCCAGTGGCCCAGGCAGCTGCTGCCATGTGGACACAAGCTCTGCTGCCCAGGAGGGTCCCGTAGTGCAGGGGTTTGCAGATGGCAACGTAGCGGTCGTACGACATGACGGTGAGAAGAAAATACTCTGAACCAAGCAAGAAACAAAAAGAGAAGACCTGGGCAGCACATCCTGCATAGGAAATGACCCTGGAATCCCACAGAGAGTTGGCCATGGATTTGGGGACAATGGTGGAGATGCAGCCCAGGTCGAGGAGGGCGAGGTTGAGCAGGAAGAAGTACATGGGGGTGTGGAGGTGCTGGTCCCAGGCTATGGTGGTGATGATGAGGCCGTTGCCCAGGAGGGCAGCCAGGTAGATGCCCAGGAAGAGCCAGAAGTGCAAGAGCTGCAGCTCCCGTGTGTCTGTGAACGGCAGGAGGAGGAACCCCTTCAACCCCACAAGCTCCCTGCCTGCCCTGCCGGGGGTCGCTCCTTCCACCCACAGCTGCTGCCATGGGATCTCCCGGGCAGGCTGAGCGCTGACCCTGGCAGGCGGCAGAGTCCCTGCCCGGCACAGCCCTGGGGTGCAGGGACCCTGCTCTGCAGGACAGCCCTGGGCACCCCTGGGTGCTCACCCGGCTTCACAGCTGTTCAACATGGCCTGACAAGAGCCCCGTCCTTACAGACCCCACAAGCTGTGCCTGTGCCAGTTTTAGGAGATGCCTCCAGGAGCTACAGCTGCACTACCCTGCACCCAGAGACTTACCATGGCGAGGGCTGCAAAGGTTTCTCCTCCAGTGAGCTCTCAGTCATCCTCCCAGTCCTGACCACCTTTAATCTCTCTCTGCCTTGCTCGTCTCCTGAGATCCCCAGGCAGAGCCCTCAGCCATGCTGCGTGTGCAGAGGAGCTGCTCCTGGGCAGAGCTGTCTCTCTGCAGCGCTGCCGCTGCCATGAGCTCCCTGTGTCCCAGGAGCCCAGCCCAGCTCAGCAGCACAGGAGCAGCACAAGGCGCTTTAATGACCCCTCTGGTGGGTTTGGTGCTGAGTCCATGGACCTCAGACCCTGAGAGGAAGGTGATGAAACTTCTCAGGAAGTCAAAGTCAGATGCAAACTCCAAAGTTTCCTGTAATATTAATGGGTCCCCCTGAGGGACACAACTGAAGAACTGACCCCAGAGTTTGGTTAGAGCAGAAAACTGGAGGTAGAGATGACAGGTCAGAAAAGCAAAGTAAAGGTCTCTCTGATGCTGCGTAACCCTGGATGTGTTTCATTAACCAAAGGACTAAGCCCTGACCCCCAGCCCTGGGAACGCAGATCCTGTCCTCCTACGTTGCCCAGGGCCCTTCCTGGGACAGTGTGATGTGGGGCTGTGCAAGGCCAAGGGCAGGACTATGGTCCCACACCTCCCAGGTTCCTGGCTGGGGACAAGGAGGGTTTGGAGCTCATTGACAACATCTTCCTGACACGGGTGACTGAGGAGTCAGTGGGGTGAGGTGCCCTGTGGGACTTCACACTTACAAACCGGAAAGAGTTGGTCAGGATGGAACAGTCAGGGATGGGAAAGTGGAGCTGAGGCTCCTGGGAGATGAGAACAAGGCCAAGAGCAGGATTTCAGGAGAGCAAGCTTTGGCCTGCTGAGGGACCTGCTTGGGTCCTGTGGGATATGACCTTGGTGTCT
>NW_027043176.1:0-40058 GCF_036013475.1 Columba livia
CTTTCTTTCTTCTTTCTTTGTCTTTCTATATTTTTTCTTTCTTTCTTACTTGTTTCTTTCTTCTTTTTGTTCTTTCTTTCTTTCTTACTTTCTTTCATTCTTCTTTCTTTCTTCTTTCTTTCTTTCTTCTTTCTTACTTCTTTATTTCTTCTTTCTTTCTTTCTTCTTTCTTTCTTCTTTCTTCTTTCTTTCTTCTTTCTTTCTTCTTTCTTTTTTCTTTCTTCTTCCTTTCTTTTTCTTTCTTCTTTCTTTGTTCTTTCTTTCTTTCTCTATTCATTCTTCCTTCTTCCTTTCTTATTTCTTTCTTACTTCTTTCTTTCTTCTTTCTTTCTTCCTTCTTTCTTCCTTCTTTCTTTCTTCTTTCTTTCTTCTTTCTTTCTTCTTTCTTTCGTTCTACTTAATTTCTTCTTTCTTTTTTCTTTCTTCTTTCTTTCTTCTTCCTTCTTTCTTTCTTCTTCCTTTCTGCTTTCTTTCTTACTTCTTTCTTTCTTCTTTCTTTCTTCTTTCTTTCTTACTTCTTTCTTGCTTCTTTCTTTCGTCTTTCTTTCTTCTTTCTTTCTACTTTCTTTCTTTCTCTCTTCTTTCTTTCTTCTTTCTCTCTTCTTTCTCTCTTCTTTCTTACTTCTTTCTTTCTTCTTTCCTTCTTCTTTCTTTCTTTCTTATTTCTTTCTTCTTCCTTACTTTTTCTTTCTTCTTTCTTTCTTTCTTTCTTCCTTCATTCTTCATTCTTTATTTCTTATTTCTTTATTTTTCATTCTTCTTTCTTACTTCTTTCTTTCTTTTTCCTTTCTTCTTTCTTTCATTCCTCTTTCTTTCTTCTTTCTTTCTTCTTTCTGTCTTCTTTCTTTCTTCTTTCTTTCTTATTTATATCTTTCTTCTTTCTTTCTTCTTTATTTCTTCTTTCTTTCTTCTTTCTTTCTTTCCTCTTTCTTTCTTTCTTCTTTCTTCTTTCTTACTTCTTTCTCTCTTTCTTCTTTCTTTCTTCTTTGTTTCTTCTTTCTTTCTTCTTTCTTTCTTCTTTCTTTTTACTTTCTTCTTTCATTCTTCTTTCATTCTTCTTTCATACTTTTTTCTTTATTTCTTAATTCTTTCTTCTTTCGTTCTTCTTTCTTTATTCTTTCTTTATTCTTCCTTTCTTCTTTCTTTCTTACTTCTTTATTTCTTGTTCTTTCTTTCTTTCTTCTTTCTTTCTTCTTTCTTTCTTTCTTCTTTCTTGCTTCTTTCTTACTTCTTTCTTACATCTTACTTCTTTCTTTCTTCTTTCTTTCTTACTTCTTTCTTGCTTCTTTCTCTCTTCTTTCTTTCTTTCTTCTTTCTTTTTCTTTCTTTCTTCGTTCTTTCTTCTTTCTTTCTTGTTTCTTTCTTCTTCCTTTCTTCTTCCTTTTTCTTTCTTTCTTCTTTCTTTCTTTATTCTTTCTTTCTTTCGTCTTCTTCCTTCCCTCTTTATTTCTTCTTTCTTTCATTCTTCCTTCTTTCTTTCTTCTTTCTTTCTTTCTTCATTCTTCTTTTCTTCTTTCTTTCTTCTTCCTTTCTTCTTTTCTTTCTTCTTTCTTTCTTCTTTATTTCTGCTTTCTTTCCTCTTCCTTTATTCTTCCTTTCTTCTTCCTCTCTTCCTTCTTTCTTCTTTCTTTCTTCTTTCTTCCTTTCTTCTTTTCTTCTTTCTTTATTCTTTCCTTCTTTCTTTTATCTTTCTTCTTTCTTTCTTCTTTCTTCTTACTTTCTTCTTTCTTTCTTCCTTCTTTCTTCTTCCTTTCTTCTTTCTTCTTTCTTTCCTTCTTCTTTCTTGCTTCTTTCTTTCTTCTTTCTTCCTTATTTCCTCTTTCTTTCTTCTTTCTTTCTTTCTTCATTCTTCCTTTCTTCTCTCTTTCTTTCTTTCTTCTTTCTTTCTTTCTACTTTCTTTCTTCTTCCTTTCTTCTTCTTTCTTTCTTCTTTCTTTCTTCTTTCTTTCTTCTTTCTTTCTTCTTTCTTTCTTTCTTCTTTGTTTCTTTCTTATTTCTTTCTTCTTTCTTTCTTTCTTCTTTCTTTCTTCTTTCTTTCTTCTTCTTTCTTTCTTCTTTCTTCCTACTTTCTTCTTTCTTTCTTCTTTCTTTCCTTCCTCATTTCTTTCTTCTTTGTTTCTTTCTTCTTTCTTTCTTATTTCTTTCTTCTTTCTTTCTTTCTTTCTTCTTTCTTTCTTTCTTTATTTTTTCTTTCTTCTTTCTTTCTTACTTCTTTCCTACTTCCTTCTCTACTTCTTTATTTCTTCAGTCTTTTTTCTTTCTTACTTTCCTCTTTCTTTCTTCTTTCTTTCTTCTTCCTTTCTTCTTCCTTTCTTCTTCCTTTCTTCTTTCTTTCTAACTTCTTTCTTACTTCTTTCTTACTTCTTTCTTACTTCTTTCCTTCTTCTTTCCTTCTTTCTTCTTTCATTCTTTCTTCTTTCTTCCTTTCTTCTTTCTTTCTTCTTTCCTTCTTCTTTCTTTCTTCTTTCTTACTACTTTCTTACTTCTTTCTTAATTCTTTCTTACTTCTTTCTTTCTTCTTTCTTTCTTTCTTTCTTCTTGCTTTCTAACATCTTTCTTCTTCATTTATTCTTCCTTTCTTCTTCCTTTCTTCTTTCTTTCTTCTTCCTTTCTTCTTTCTTCTTTCTTTCTTTCTTCTTTCTTTCTTCTTTATTTCTTACTTCTTTCTTCTTTCTTTCTTTCTTCTTTCTTTCTTCTTCCTTTCTTCTTTATTTATTCTTCCTTTCTTCTTCCATTCTTCTTCCTTTCTTCTTTTTTTCTTCTTTCTTCTTTTTTTTTCTCCTTTCTTTATTCTTTCTTTCTTCTTTCTTCTTTCTTTCTTTCTTCTTTCTTTCTTCTTTCTTCTTTCTTTCTTCTTTATTTCTTCTTTCTTTCATTCTTTCTTCATTCTTCCTTTCTTCTTTCTTTCTTTCTTCTTTCTTTCATTCTGTCTTCTTTCTAACTTCTTTCTTTCTTCTTTCTTTCTTCTTTCCTTGTTACTTCTTTCTTACTTCTTTCTTAGTTCTTTATTTCTTCATTCTTTCTTCTTTCTTTCACTCTTATTTCTTTCTTCTTTCTTTCTTCTTTCTTTCTTCTTTCTTTCTTCTTTCTTTCTTCTTTCTTTAATCTTCCTTTCTTCTTTATTTCTTCTTCCTTTCTTCTTTCTTTTTTCTTTCTTTTGTTCTCCTTTCTCTCTTCTTTCTTTCTTTCTTCTTTCTTTTTACTTTCTTTCTTCTTTCTTTTTCTTTCTTCTTTGTTCTTTCTTTCTATCTCTCTTCTTTCTTTCTTCATCCTTCCTTCTTACTTTCTTACTTCTTTCTTTCATCTTAATTTCTTTCTTCTTTATTACTTCTTTCTTTCTTTCTTCTTTCTTTCTTACTTCTTTCTTACCTCTTTCTTTCTTCTTTCTTTCTTCTTTCTTTCTTTCTTCTTTCTTTCTTCTTTCTTTCTTCTTTCTTTCTTCTTTCTTTCTTACTTCTTTCTTACTTCTTTCTTTCATTCTTCTTTCTTTCTTCTTTCATTCTTCTTTCTTTCTTATTTCTTTCCTCTTTCGTTCTTCTTTCTTTCTTCTTTCTTTCTTCTTTCTTTCTTTCTTCTTTCTTACTTCTTTCTTTCTCCTTTCTTTCTTCTTTCTTTCTTCTTTCTTTTTTCTTTCTTCTTTCTTTCTTCTTTCTTTTTTTTTGTTTCTCCTTTCTTTCTTTTTTTTGTTTCTCCTTTCTTTCTTTCTTCTTCCTTTCTTCTTTCTTTCTTCTTTCTTTCTTTCTTCTTTCTTTCTTTCTCTCTTCTTTCTTTCTTTTTTCTTTTTTCTTTCTTTCTTCTTTCTTTCTTCTTTCTTTCTTTCATCTTTCTTTCTTTATTCTTTCTTACATCTTCCTTTCTTTCTTCTTTCTTTCTTCTTTCTTGCTTTTTTCTTTCTTTCTTCTTTCTGTCTTCTTTGTTTATTTCTTCTTTCTTTCTTCTTTCTTTCTACTATCTTTCTACTTTCTTTCTTCTTTCTTTCTTCCTTCTTTCTTTTTTCTTTCTTACTTCTTTCTTACTTCTTTCTTTCTTCTTTCTTTCTTGTTTCTTTCTTCTTTCTTCTTTCTTTCTTTCTTCTTTCTTCCTTTCTTCTTTCTTTCTTCTCTTTCTTTCTTCTTTCTTCTTTATTTCTTTCTTCTTTCTTTCCTTCTTTCTTCTTTCTTTCTTACTTCTTTCTTACTTCTTTCTTACTTCTTACTTCTTTCTTTCTTCTTTCTTTCTTACTTCTTTCTTGCTTCTTTCTTTCTTGTTTCTTTCTTCTTTCTTCTTTCTTTCCTCTTCTTTCTTCTTTCTTTCTTCTTTCTTTCTTCTTACTTCTTTCATTCTTTCTCCTTTATTTCTTCTTTCTTTCTTCTTTCTTTCTTTGTTTCTTCTTTGTTTCATTCCTCTTTCTTTCTTCTTTCTTTATTTTTCGTTCTTTCTTACTTCTTTCTTACTTTTTTCTTACTTCTTTCTTCCTTCTTTATTTCTTTCTTCTTTCTTTCTTCCTTCTTTATTCTTTCTTAATTCATTCTTTCTTACTTCTTTCTTACTTCTTTCGTTCCTCTTTCTTTCTTACTTCTTTCTTTCCTCTTTCTTTCTTCTTTCTTTCTTTGTTCTTTCTTTCTTCTTTCTTCCTTTCTTCTTCCTTTCTTCATTCTTTCTTACTTCTTTCTTACTACTTTCTTTCTTCTTTCTTTCTTCTTTCTTTCTTCTTTCTTTCTTCTTCCTTTCTTCTTTCTTCTTTCTTTCCTCCTTCTTTCTTCTTTCTTTCTTCTTTCTTTCTTTCTTCTTCCTTTCTTCTTCCTTTCTTCTTTCTTTCTTCTTTCTTTCTTCTTTCTTTCTTCTATCTTTCTTCTATCTTTCTCCTTTCTCTCTTCTTTCTTTCTTCTTTCTTTCCTTCTTCTTTCTTGCTTCTTTCTTTCTTCCTTCTTCTTTCTTTCTCCTTTCTTTCTTCTTTCTTTCTTCTTTGTTTCTTTTCCCTTTATTTATTCTTTCTTTCTTTCTTCATTCTTCCTTTCTTCTTTCTTTCTTACTTCTTTCTTTCTTTCTTTCTTCATTCTTCTTTCTTTCTTCCTTCTCTCTTCTTTCTTTCTTCTTTCTTTCTTCTTTCTTTCTTCATTCTTTCTTACATCTTTCTTAATTCTTTCTTTCTTCTTTCTTTCTTCTTTCTTTCTAACATCTTTCTTTCTTCTTTCTTCTTTCTTTCTTTCTTCGTTGTTTCTTTCTTCTTTCTTCCTTTCTTCTTCCTTTCTTCTTCCTTTCTTCTTTCTTTCTTACTTCTTTCTTCTTTCTTACTTCTTTCTTTCTTCTTTCTTTCTTCTTTCTTTCTTCTTTCTTTATTCTTTCTTTCTTCTTTCTTTCTTCCTTCTTTCTTCTTTCTTTTTTTCTTTCTTTCTTTCTTCTTTCTTTCTTCTTTCTTTCTTCTTTCTTTATTCTTCATTTCTTCTTCCTTTCTTCTTCCTTTCTTCTTTCTTTCTTACTTCTTTCCTACTTCTTTCTTTCTTATATCTTTCTCCTTTCTCTCTTCTTTCTTTCTTCTTTCTTTCTTCTTTCTTTCTTCATTCTTTCTTACATCTTTTTTAATTCTTTCTTTCTTCTTTCTTTCTTTCTTCTTTCTTTCTTCGTTCTTTCTTTCTTTCCTTCTTCTTTCTTGCTTCTTTCTTTCTTCTTTCTTCTTTCTTTCTTCTTTCTTTCTTTTTTCTTTCTTCTTTTTTTCTTTTCCCTTTATTTCTTCTTTCTTTCTTTCTTTCTTTCTTCATTCTTCCTTTCTTCTTTCTTTCTTTCTTTCTTCTTACTTTCTTTCTTCTTTCTTTCTTCTTTCTTTCTTCCTTCTCACTTCTTTCTTTCTTCTTTCTTTCTTCTTTCTTTCTTCATTCTTTCTTACATATTTTTTAATTCTTTCTTTCTTCTTTCTTTCTTTCTTCTTTCTTTCTAACATCTTTCTTTCTTCTTTCTTTCTTCGTTCTTTCTTTCTTCCTTCTTCCTTTCTTCTTCCTTTCTTCTTTCTTTCTTACTTCTTTCTTACTTCTTTCTTTCTTCTTTCTTTCTTCTTTCTTTCTTCTTTCTTTCTTCTTTCATTCTTCTTTCTTTCTTCTTTCTTTATTCTTTCTTTCTTCTATTTTTCTTCTTTCTTTCTTAGTTCTTTCTTTCTTGTTTCTTCCTTTCTTCTTCCTTTCTACTTCATTTCTTCTTTCTTTCTTACTTCTTTCTTACTACTTTCTTTCTTCTTCCTTTCTTCTTTCTTTCCTCTTTCTTTCTTCTTTCTTTCTTCTGTCTTTCTTTCTTCTTCCTTTCTTCTTCCTTTCTCCTTTCTTTCTTCTTTGTTTCTTCTTTCTTTCTTCTATCTTTCTTCTATCTTTCTCCTTTCTCTCTTCTTTCTTTCTTCTTTCTTTCTTTCTTCTTTCTTTCTTCTTTCTTTCTTCATTCTTTCTTACATATTTCTTACTTCTTTCTTTCTTCTTTCTTTCTTTCTTCTTTCTTTCTAACATCTTTCTTTCTTCTTTCTTTCTTCTTTCTTTCTTTGTTCTTTCTTTCTTCTTTCTTCCTTTCTTCTATCTTTCTTCTTCCTTTCTTCTTTCTTTCTTATTTCTTTCTTCTTTCTTTCTTCTTTGTTTCTTCTTTCTTTCTTCCTTCTTCTTTCTTTCCTCTTTCTTTCTGCTTTCTTTCTTCTTTCTTTATTCTTCCTTTCTTCTTCCTTTCTTCTTCCTTTCTTCTTTCTTTCTTCTTTCTTTCTTCTTTCTTTCTTGCTTCTTTCTTTCTTCTTTCTTTCTTCTTTCCTTATTTCTTTTTTCTTTATTCTATCTTTCTTCTTTCTTCTTTCTTTCTTCTTTCTTTCTTTCTTCTTTCTTTCCTCATTATTTCTTTTTTCTTTCATCTTTCTTTCTTCTTTCATTCTTTCTTCTTTCTTCTATATTTCTTCTTTCTTCTTTCTTTTTTCTTTCTTTCTTCTTTCTTTCTTCCTTCTTTTTTCTTCCTTTCTTCTTCCTTTCTTCTTCCTTTCTTCTTTATTTCTTCTTTCTCTCTTCTTTCTTTCTTCTTTCTTTCTTCTTTCTCTCTTCTTTCTTTCTTCATTCTTTCCTTCTTCTTTCTTTCTTCTTTCTTTCTTTCTTCTTCTTTCTTTCTTTCTTTCTTTCTTTCTTTCTTTCTTTCTTTCTTTCTTTCTTTCTCTCTTTCTTTCTTTCTTTCTTCTTTGTTTCTGTTCTCTTTATTTCTTCTTTCTTTCTTTCTTTCTTCATTCTTCCTTTCTTCTTACTTTCTTCTTTCTCCCTTTCTTCTTCCTTTCTTCTTCTTTTCTTCTTTCTTTCGTACTTCATTCTTACTTCTTTCTTAATTCTTTCTTTCTTCTTTCTTTCTTTCTGCTTTCTTTCTTCTCTTTCTTTCTTCTTTCTTCTTTCTTTATTCTTCCTTTCTTCTTTCTTTCTTCTTTCTTTCTTTCTGCTTTCTTTCATATTTCTTTCTTATTTCCTTCTTTCTTTTTTCTTTCTTCTATCTTTCTTCTTTCTTCTTTATTTTTTCTTTCTTTCTTGTTTCTTTCTTCTTCCTTCTTCTTTCATTATTCTTCCATGCTTCTTCCTTTCTTCTTCCTTTCTTCTCTCTTTATTCTTTATTTCTTACTATTTTCTTTCTTCTTTCTTTCTTATTTCTGTCTTCTCTCTTACTTCTTTCTCTCTTTTTTCTTTCTTCTTTCTTCTTTCTTTCTTTCTTTCTTCTTTCTTTCTTTCTTTTTTCTGTCTTCTTTCATACTTCTTTCTTTGTTCTTTCGTACTTTTTTCTTTATTTCTTATTTCTTTCTTTCTTCTTTCTTGCTTCTTTCTTACTTCTTTCTTTCTTCTGTCTTTCTTCTTTCTTTGTTCTTTATTTCTTTCTTTGTTCTTTCTTTTTTTCTTTCTTCTTCCTTTCTTTCGACTTTCTTTCTTCTTTCTTTCTTCTTTCTTTATTCTTCCTTTCTTCTTTCTTACTTCTTTATTTCTTCTTTCTTTCTTTCTTCTTTCTTTCTTCTTTCTTTCTCTCTTCTTTCTTGCTTCTTTCTTACTTCTTTCTTTCGTCTTTCTTCTTTCTTTCTTCTTTCTTTCTTCTGTCTTTCTTCTTTCTTTGTTCTTTATTTCTTTGTTTGTTCTTTCTTTCTTTCTTTCTTCTTTCTTTCTTTCTTCTTTCTTTCTTTTTTCCTTCTTTCTTTCTTTTTTTCTTTCTTCTTCCTTTCTTTCGACATTCTTTCTTCTTTCTTTTTTCTTTCTTCTTTCTTTCTTACTATTTTCTTTCTTCTTTCTTTCTTATTTCTGTCTTCTTTCCTACTTCTTTCTTTCTTTTTTCTTTCTTCTTTCTTACTTCTTTATTTCTTCTTTCTTTCTTCTTTCTTTCTTCTTTCTTTCTTTCTTCTTTCTTTCTTCTTTCTTATTTCTTTCTTCTTTATTTCTTCTTTCTTTCATTCTTTCTTCTTTGTTTCTTTCTTCTTTCTTTCTTTTTTCTTTCTTTCTTCATTCTTCCTTTCTTCTTTCTTTCTTTCTTCTTTCTTTCATTCTGTCTTCTTTCTATCTTCTTTCTTTCTTCTTTCTTTCTTCCTTCTCTCTTCTTTCTTTCTTCTTTCTTTCTTCTTTCTTTCTTCATTCTTTCTTACATATTTCTTACTTCTTTCTTTCTTCTTTCCTTGTTACTTCTTTCTTACTTCTTTCTTAGTTCTTTATTTCTTCATTCTTTCTTCTTTCTTTCACTCTTATTTCTTTCTTCTTTCTTTCTTCTTTCTTTCTTCTTTCTTTCTTCTTTCTTTCTTCTTTCTTTAATCTTCCTTTCTTCTTTATTTCTTCTTCCTTTCTTCTTTCTTTTTTCTTTCTTTCGTTCTCCTTTCTCTCTTCTTTCTTTCTTTCTTCTTTCTTTTTCTTTCTTTCTTCTTTCTTTCTTCTTTCTTTCTTTCTTCTTTCTTCTTTCTCTCTTCTTTCTTTCTTCTTTCTTTTTACTTTCTTTCTTCTTTCTTTTTCTTTCTTCTTTGTTCTTTCTTTCTATCTCTCTTCTTTCTTTCTTCATCCTTCCTTCTTACTTTCTTACTTCTTTCTTTCATCTTAATTTCTTTCTTCTTTCTTACTTACTTCTTTCTTTCTTCTTTCTTTCTTACTTCTTTCTTACCTCTTTCTTTCTTCTTTCTTTCTTCTTTCTTTCTTTCTTCTTTCTTTCTTCTTTCTTTCTTCTTTCTTTCTTCTTTCTTTCTTACTTCTTTCTTACTTCTTTCTTTCATTCCTCTTTCTTTCTTCTTTCATTCTTCTTTCTTTCTTTCTTATTTCTTTCTTCTTTCGTTCTTCTTTCTTTCTTCTTTCTTTCTTCTTTCTTTCTTTCTTCTTTCTTACTTCTTTCTTTCTCCTTTCTTTCTTCTTTCTTTCTTCTTTCTTTTTTCTTTCTTCTTTCTTTCTTCTTTCTTTTTTTTTGTTTCTCCTTTCTTTCTTTTTTTGTTTCTCCTTTCTTTCTTTCTTCTTCCTTTCTTCTTTCTTTCTTCTTTCTTTCTTTCTTCTTTCTTTCTTTCTCTCTTCTTTATTTCTTTTTTCTTTTTTCTTTCTTCTTTCTTTCTTCTTTCTTTCTTTCATCTTTCTTTCTTTCTTCTTTCTTACATCTTTCTTTCTTTCTTCTTTCTTTCTTCTTTCTTGCCTTTTTCTTTCTTTCTTCTTTCTGTCTTCTTTGTTTATTTCTTCTTTCTTTCTTCTTTCTTTCTACTATCTTTCTACTTTCTTTCTTCTTTCTTTCTTCCTTCTTTCTTTTTTCTTTCTTACTTCTTTCTTACTTCTTTCTTTCTTCTTTCTTTCTTGTTTCTTTCTTCTTTCTTCTTTCTTTCTTTCTTCTTTCTTCCTTTCTTCTTTCTTTCTTCTCTTTCTTTCTTCTTTCTTCTTTATTTCTTTCTTCTTTCTTTCCTTCTTTCTTCTTTGTTTCTTACTTCTTTCTTACTTCTTTCTTACATCTTTCTTTCTTCTTTCTTTCTTCTTTCTTTCTTCTTTCTTCTTTCTTTTTTCTTTCTTCTTTCATTCTTCTTTCATTCTTCTTTCATACTTTTTTCTTTATTTCTTAATTCTTTCTTTTTTCGTTCTTCTTTATTTCTTCTTTCTTTATTCTTCCTTTCTTCTTTTTTTCTTACTTCTTTATATCTTCTTTCTTTCTTCTTTCTTTCTTTCTTCTTTCTTGCTTCTTTCTTACTTCTTTCTTACTTCTTACTTCTTTCTTTCTTCTTTCTTTCTTACTTCTTCCTTTCTTCTTTCTTTCTTCTTTCTTTCTTTCTTCTTTCTTGCTTCTTTCTTGCTTCTTTCTTTCTTGTTTCTTTCTTCTTTCTTCTTTCTTTCTTTCTTCTTCCTTTCTTCTTTCTTCTTTCTTTCCTCTTTCTTTCTTCTTTCTTTCTTCTTTCTTTCTTCTTTCTTTCTTCTTTCTTTATTCTTTCTTTCTTTCTTAATTCTTTATTACTTTTTTCTTACTTCTTTCTTCCTTCTTTATTTCTTTCTTCTTTCTTTCTTCTTTCTTTCTTCTTTCTTTCTTCTTTCTTTATTCTTTCTTTCTTACATATTTCTTACTTCTTTCTTTCTTCTTTCTTTCGTTCTTCTTTCTTTCTAACATCTTTCTTTCTTCTTTCTTTCTTCTTTCTTTCTTCTTTCTTTCTTTCTTCTTTCTTTCTTCTTTCTTCCTTTCTTCTTCCTTTCTTCTTCCTTTCTTCTTTCTTTCCTACTTCTTTCTTACTTATTTCTTTCTTCTTTCTTTCTTCTTTGTTTCTTCTTTCTTTTTTCTTTCCTCTTTCTTTCTGCTTTCTTTCTTCTTTCTTTATTCATCCTTTCTTCTTCCTTTCTTCTTCCTTTCTTCTTTCTTTCTTCTTTCTTTCTTCTTTCTTTCTTTCTTCTTTCTTTCGTCTTTCTTTCTTCTTTCTTTCTGCTTTCCTTCTTTCTTTTTTCTTTCTTCTTTCTTCTTTCTTCTTTCTTCTTTCTTTCTTCTTACTTTCTTCTTTCTTTCTTCTTCCTTTCTTCTTTCTTTCATCTTTCTTTCTTCTTTCCTTCTTTCTTTTTCTTTCTTCTATCTTTCTTCTTTCTTTCTTTCTTTCTTTTTCTTTCTTCTTTCTTTCTTTCTTCTTTCTTTCCTCTTTCTTTCTTCTTTCTTTCATCTTTCTTTCTTCTTTCCTTCTTTCTTTTTTCTTTCTTCTACCTTTCTTCTTTCTTCTTTCTTTTTTCTTTCTTTCTTCTTTCTTTCTTCTTTCTTTCTTCTTCCTTTCTTCTTTCTTTATTCTTCCTTTCTTCTTCCTTTCTTCTTCCTTTCTTCTTTCTTTCTTCTCTCTTCTTTCTTTCTTCTTTCTTTCTTCTTTCTCTCTTCTTTCTTTCTTTCTTCTTTCTTGCTTCTTTCTTTCTTCTTCTTTCTTTCTTCTTTCTTTCTTCTTTCTTTCTTTCTTTCTCCTTTGTTTCTTTCCTCTTTCTTTCTTCTTTCTTTCTTTCTTCATTCTTCCTTTCTTCTTTCTTTCTTTCTTCTTTATTTCTTTCTTCTTTCTTTCTTACTTCTTTCTTTCTTACTTCTTTCATATTTCTTTCTTCTTTCTTCTTTCTTTTTTCTTTCTTCTTCTTTATTTCTTCTTTCTTTCTTCTTTCTTTCTTCTTTCTTTCTTCTTTTTTTCTTCTTTCATTCTTTCTCCTTTATTTCTTCTTTCTTTCTTCTTTCTTTCTTTGTTTCTTCTTTGTTTCATTCCTCTTTCTTTCTTCTTTCTTTATTTTTCGTTCTTTCTTACTTCTTTCTTACTTTTTTCTTACTTCTTTCTTCCTTCTTTATTCTTTCTTAATTCATTCTTTCTTACTTCTTTCTTACTTCTTTCGTTCCTCTTTCTTTCTTTCTTACTTCTTTCTTTCCTCTTTCTTTCTTCTTTCTTTCTTTGTTCTTTCTTTCTTCTTTCTTCCTTTCTTCTTCCTTTCTTCATTCTTTCTTACTTCTTTCTTACTACTTTCTTTCTTCTTTCTTTCTTCTTTCTTTCTTCTTTCTTTCTTCTTCCTTTCTTTTTTCTTCTTTCTTTCCTCCTTCTTTCTTCTTTCTTTCTTCTTTCTTTCTTTCTTCTTCCTTTCTTCTTCCTTTCTTCTTTCTTTCTTCTTTCTTTCTTTTTTCTTTCTTCTATCTTTCTTCTATCTTTCTCCTTTCTCTCTTCTTTCTTTCTTCTTTCTTTCCTTCTTATTTCTTGCTTCTTTCTTTCTTCTTTCTTCTTTCTTTCTCCTTTCTTTCTTCTTTCTTTCTTCTTTGTTTCTTTTCCCTTTATTTCTTCTTTCTTTCTTTCTTCATTCTTCCTTTCTTCTTTCTTTCTTTCTTTCTTTCTTCTTTCTTTCTTTCTTTCTTCATTCTTCTTTCTTTCTTCCTTCTTCCTTCTTTCTTTCTTCTTTCTTTCTTCATTCTTTCTTACATCTTTCTTAATTCTTTCTTTCTTCTTTCTTTCTAACATCTTTCTTTCTTCTTTCTTTCTTCTTTCTTTCTTCGTTCTTTCTTTCTTCTTTCTTCCTTTCTTCTTCCTTTCTTCTTCCTCTCTTCTTTCTGTCTTACTTCTTTCTTACTTCTTTCTTACTTCTTTCTTTCTTCTTTGTTTCTTCTTTCTTTATTCTTTCTTTCTTCTTTCTTTCTTCCTTCTTTCTTCTTTCTTTTTTTCTTTCTTTCTTTCTTCTTTCTTTATTCTTCATTTCTTCTTCCTTTCTTCTTCCTTTCTTCTTTCTTTCTTACTTCTTTCCTACTTCTTTCTTTCTTCTATCTTTCTCCTTTCTCTCTTCTTTCTTTCTTCTTTCTTTCTTTCTTCTTTCTTTCTAACATCTTTCTTTCTTCTTTCTTTCTTCGTTCTTTCTTTCTTTCCTTCTTCTTTCTTGCTTCTTTCTTTCTTCTTTCTTCTTTCTTTCTTCTTTCTTTCTTTTTTCTTTCTTCTTTTTTTCTTTTCCCTTTATTTCTTCTTTCTTTCTTTCTTCATTCTTCCTTTCTTCTTTCTTTCTTTCTTCTTACTTTCTTTCTTCTTTCTTTCTTCTTTCTTTCTTCCTTCTCACTTCTTTCTTTCTTCTTTCTTTCTTCTTTCTTTCTTCATTCTTTCTTACATCTTTTTTAATTCTTTCTTTCTTCTTTCTTTCTTTCTTCTTTCTTTCTAACATCTTTCTTTCTTCTTTCTTTCTTCGTTCTTTCTTTCTTCCTTCTTCCTTTCTTCTTCCTTTCTTCTTTCTTTCTTACTTCTTTCTTACTTCTTTCTTTCTTCTTTCTTTCTTCTTTCTTTCTTCTTTCTTTCTTCTTTCTTTCTTCTTTCTTTCTTCTTTCTTTATTCTTTCTTTCTTCTATTTTTCTTCTTTCTTTCTTCGTTCTTTCTTTCTTGTTTCTTCCTTTCTTCTTCCTTTCTACTTCATTTCTTCTTTCTTTCTTACTTCTTTCTTACTACTTTCTTTCTTCTTCCTTTCTTCTTTCTTCTTTCTTTCCTCTTTCTTTCTTCTTTCTTTCTTCTGTCTTTCTTTCTTCTTCCTTTCTTCTTCCTTTCTCCTTTCTTTCTTCTTTGTTTCTTCTTTCTTTCTCCTATCTTTCTTCTATCTTTCTCCTTTCTCTCTTCTTTCTTTCTTCTTTCTTTCTTTTTTCTTTCTTTCTTCTTTCTTCTTTCTTTCCTTCTTCTTTCTTGCTTCTTTCTTTCTTCTTTCTTCTTTCTTTCTTCTTTCTTCCTTTCTTTCTTTCTTCTTTGTTTCTTTTCTCTTTATTTCTTCTTTCTTTCTTTCTTCATTCTTCCTTTCTTCTTTCTTTCTTTCTTTTTTCTTTCTTTCTTTCTTTCTTCTTTCTTTCTTCTTTCTTTCTTCCTTCTCTCTTCTTTCTTTCTTCTTTCTTTCTTCTTTCTTTCTTCATTCTTTCTTACATATTTCTTTCTTCTTTCTTTCTTCTTTCTTTCTTTCTTCTTTCTTTCTAACATCTTTCTTTCTTCTTTCTTTCTTCTTTCTTTCTTTGTTCTTTCTTTCTTCTTTCTTCCTTTCTTCTATCTTTCTTCTTCCTTTCTTCTTTCTTTCTTATTTCTTTCTTGCAGAGAAAAGTCCCATCAGAGTTCCAGACCCGAGCGGACAGAGGAATAAATGCGGTCGACCCAATATGAGTGATAAAGCATACTTCAACTTTATTGCCCGAGATGGCGTGCATTTATACCAAATACCATAATTATGCATACTTGTCTCTATCTAATAGGCTAAGCACATTTACTTACTCCACCTACTTGGGTTTAGCTAGCTATGCGCATCCCACATTCTTCTGACTCTTATCTCTTCAAAAATATCCTGACCCTGCCTTAGTTAGTACTTTTCCGTTCCCCCCTTTCCCACGGCCTAATAGACAAGCTAACTAAGGCCTACTTATGTCAACTAAAATGGGCTCTGCTCGTACAGTTGCTTGGTGGACTCATGTCTGTGCTCCTTGAGCCAATCCCCGACATCTCCCCCCTTTTCTTTTATTAATGAGCAGAGCCTGCCCAAGTGTCTGCTCTAAAATCTTCTTAATACATGATATAGCACAACTCAAGCATATTAATGCAACTACTACTATGATTAAGATAGCCAGAGCACTCTGCAAAAGCCCTTTTACCCATCCTCCTAGTCCAAACCAGTTCATGAGGCCCTCTAAGCCAAAGAGGCCCACATCCTCTCTGATCTTCTGTGAATGGTCCGTAAGTTGTTTAATCTCCTCGTGGATGGATCTCGACTTATTCTGTAAATCCATAAAAGTGTTTTTCTCGTCTTGCTCTTTTGTGATCTATTATCATAGATACATTGGACGTTAAGAGAGGTAATAATCCCAAAATACACAGTCCTCCAACAGCGTTAGAAGGAATTCCTGGTCAGGCTCTATCTTCACAGATCAAGAATACACCATACAGGAGGTTTTAGGGTCGCTGTCAATGACATCCCTTGCATTCTTCTGTGAAGCATTACACCGTCGAGTTTCATTTCTATAGTCACCAAGGGTAGCATTAACATTTTGTAGTTTTGTCCATTCATGTTCTTGTATACTGTTCTGACACTTTTCACAAACCGGCCGGATACAAGTGTCCATGGGCATAGATGCCATCAATTCCAGTTCCTGTGGTTCGATGTCTGCTTCCAGGTGGCAATTAATCCAAAGTGCCGTGTTAGTATTATTACAGTTCGTTGCAATGCCTCTGCATCAACCACTATTTGAAACAGTCGTGTGATGCTGCTGTAGTCATCAAGGAAGACACCAACCAAGCATGTGTGGAACGTTTTTTCCAGAGACATCGTAGTTAGGCATATAGATGGTCAGTCATGTTGGCTAAAGTAATCCACACGTTAGTCTTTGTCTGTGCAGGCATCCAAAACACAGCAGCTGCAACAATCATTGTCAGGAAGATAACACAGGTTTCACATTTCGTGCTGGCAACCATTGCAGCTCTTGATCTGTAAAAACATAAGCATAACCTCTCCCCCAGGTTATCAATTGGTGTGGCCTTTTCCATTGAACGTTAACTAGTGATTTGACCATAACTAATGCAGGTTCTTTCTGATTTAGCATGGTTTTGGGTCATAGTTACAAAGTGTTTCATCACAGGGCAAATTTAGGCTGTACTACTTAGATACAAGTGATTCATCACATACAATCCTTTTGACAATTCCCCTTTTTGTTTAAAAAACAAAACAAAACAAAACAAACAAAACAAAACAAAAACACAGTTCAGAATCAGATACGTGTGTTGGATCTTGACTACGTACTCAAAATCGCAAATCAAATTCAGAGGTTCCTTAAATTTCGCAAATGGTACATATATGACAAAAGGATCATGGCCTTAAATTCATTCCCTGCATTTTCTTGATCAGAGTGACAATTGGTATATTAGTCTGTTAGCATTCTCATCATACTGTCCCACAATAGCCACAGGTTGTTTCATAGACAAATCTGTAAGTCCAATCAAATGCAGTCATCCTGTAAAGTTGTCATAAATTCATCCCTCAAAGTTTCTAACTCCATTTTGGCTGTCATATTTATTGGATATTGTTTTCCCTTACCGGATTGAAGTCCTGTTTCAGATTTCTCAGTGTAGTATTTGCTTTATCAAAAACATTGGCTGCTAAGTTCCTTGAAGATTTCTCACTTGCACAAGCAGATCTGCACCATCCAAG
Source organism: Columba livia (assembly GCF_036013475.1). Taxonomy (NCBI): domain Eukaryota; kingdom Metazoa; phylum Chordata; class Aves; order Columbiformes; family Columbidae; genus Columba; species Columba livia. Next base: position 16,089 of record NW_027043176.1, read on the forward strand.
CAGCTTCTTGTAGGCTATGCAACTAAACAGAATTCTCAGAAAACGTTATTTGAGCTTACAATTTACTTAACAAATCTTAACCTAAGAGAGGTATAGGAGTTTCTAACAATTATAAGAATTCATGTATTAAAACTTTGTTCCAAATTTGACATTCTATTGGTCTCAAAAAATGGCCTTTCTTTCATTCTCTCTCATGACCTCAAAAACTAGCATGGTGAATTTACTAAGAAGTCACTTACAACTAATTACCACAGAATAAGTCTATTAGCAAATTTTTGGTTTAATTTTCCAGTTTCATTAGAACTATGGGTCTGCTAAGGATGCCTTTAAACTTCACCCTCGGACTGCTCCATTCAGTGTTACATCGCTGCAGTGGGGGGAGAGAGAACCCCCCTTTCTCTGCTTTAAAAGCAGGCAGCCAGGTTTTTCCAGTTGTTTTTTCTTTCTGTGCAGTGTAGATATAACCAAGGTCACGCAGCTGGCACACGGGCTGGTACGAAGTAGGAGGCTCTGGGAAACTTCTCAGTTACAATGAGCTGCACACAGGCCTGGGATATTTTGCTCTTTTGTTTTCCCATTTCACCCCAGCCACAATACACTTTATATGCAATCCCAAGCAGCCCAGCAATAGTCACATTCCTTAGCTCCATTTACCTTTTACAATTTAGAGATGTCAAAAAACAGTATAAACCAGTATAATAAACATAAATCCATTATTCTATTGTCCTAGATCCAAATCAGTTCACATTCCAGCAACCTTTAAATACAACTTCATAACTTCATACAATACCCCAAGTTCACATCTATCATAGTATTTTAACAATTTAAATGCTTTTCTAACAATATAAGCGATTACTTTAATGTGTAAGGATGCATCCTAAGGGGGAGCAAGGTGGAATTTTAGCAGTGGAACCGGTTCCCGTTTTGTAATTATCTCCCCAAACAAGATTCTTTTGGTACCGAATATGAATATGCAAACTAAAATACTGAGCTCAGATACGAAAACCATATACCAAGTTCAAATAAGCAGATGGATCACACTTACACCAATTTAAGACAATATCTCTTTTTTTTTTTTTTTTTTTTTTTTTTTTTTTTTTTTTTTTTTTGCATTGCACCTTGAACCGCTCACTGCTCAGCCAGGTGGAGATACCTCTGGGTCTCCCTGACAAAATGGGTCAGTGCGCGCTGGAGGCCCATTTGGCATTCCCCCCCCCCGCAGCAAGCTGGACTGGGCAAGGCCTTTTTTTTTTTTTATAGTGTCTCATCTGGTGTGCTACAACTGTTATTCTAAAACCATGATTGTTCACTTGATGTGCATACAAAAAGGCCAAATTTAGTGCACCGAGATGAGAGACAGCCTGTCACAGAGTTGCGCAAGTCTGGATATTGGAATAAAGCTAGTACGCTAGAAAAAAAAAATATATAACAGCTACTACACATAAAATCTTAACATCACGTTCACGCAGTAAGGAACTAAATTACTCATGATCTTTTGTACTATCACAAAACGCACCTTTTGAGTCAACCGATTCTCATGATTTAACAGCCTGTGAACTTACTGTACCATATAACAAAGACCTACCAAAATTGCAACATGCTTAAACAGATACCCACAAAGAAAACAGGCTAATAAGGAAAACATTGTGCAGACTTCGGCAAGTTTACTGTGACCTGCATGTTATCAGTTAACTCTCTCTCAGCTGTCTGAAATGATTTAATGATCTCTTGTAGGGATTTATTTTGTCTTACTCTTCTCACCCTAAAAACAACATTAATTGCAATAAGGTGTTATACTTCAAGATTCTATTCCCCGGACACTTTTCCCAATCATTTAACTTATACAGCAGCCACCATTAATTACAATATTTTACAAGATCTTCTTTCCTCATATTTCCAAGTGCTTCCCTATGTTTTGAAACACCTCCCAATACCGATTTTTTATGAACACGACTGAAAACAGTAATTTCTGACCCCATGGAAAAGCACAGGGCTGCTTGCAGCGTGAGTGGGAAAAGTGGAGAGAAAGTTTTACGGTGCACTTATACCACAAAGAAACAATTCTAACAACAACCAGTAAAACAATTAACTCACATTCCTGACAAGCTGCTTGACTTTCAGAGAGGCAATAAACAGCAGCACATAATATGCACTGTAAAACTCGCAAATAACATGTTGATAGCAAACTTTAGCATTCTCTACTGCCAATTCCAAAAGCAGTGCTTCCTTAACTTCTAAGTTTTATACCCTGAGTCCCCAGAAGCACCCCCTTTCCCGTCACGATTATCATGACCACATTGCCGACTGTCAGATTCACTTGCTGTTAGCTGATCTAATCTGTCACACAGTTCTGTTGTCCAGTTCTATTTTCAGTGACTTCTTCTGTTCTCTCGTGGAAGTTAGAGGGTTAAAATGCAGGAAAAGCAGATTGGTAAAATTGGTAAAAGAACTGATAGTACACGTGTTTACGACTTTAGCATTCTCAGCTTTCACAGGTTCTTTGAGTAAGTTGTCTGACACCAATCCTCTGGACTTGCTGTTCTCACCCAAAGTTCAAGTTTTGAGTCACTAATGCTCGTAACAGTCTTTTCAGGTTTTAATTTCTTCACTGTAGTATTTATCAGTTTCCAGATGGTTACAAGGCCGAGAATATATTTTTCGCGGTGACTAATTGCCTTCCACAACACAGTTCCCATCTTTTTCCAAGTCTCTATTTGAAAAACTTCTGACAGGTCAGCAGGATACCTATTGCCTCTGCACCAAGTTAATAGTCTTCTAAGGTTCTTCGCTGATAACGCAAATATGCCCGTTTCCATCGGCGGAGCGGAAGGCTCCATTTTGCCGAGTTTCTGTGAAGCTACCGCGGCTAAATTCTTTTTCACTTTATGACGCTTAATATTATTAATTACTTCCCTCCACGGTTTCATCAGTTTCTTAGCTGTTTTATCCTCGTCTATGATCATATCCCACAACACATCCCCCAATTTTCTCCATTCTCCTTCATCAAACAATAAATCAGGATCCTGAAAACACCCCTTAGTTTTCCCCGTTGCTACTAGACCAGCTAGCTGTTTAACGCAACTATAATCAACCCCCCGCTTTTCTAAAAAGCTTTGTAATAAATCTAGGGCTACGTCTAAATCCATTTCTCTGTTATTCACCATTTTAATCCGTTTCTCCGTTATTTATCACTTTTAATCCGTTTCTCCGTTATTTATCACTTTTAATCCGTTTCTCTGTTATCTATCTCTCTTTTAACCCGTTTCTCTGTTATCTATCACTTTTAATCCGTTTCTCTATTATCTATCTCTCTTTTAATCCGTTTCTCTGTTATCTATCTCTTCGTTATTCATCATTTTTAATCTATTTCCCCGTTATTCATCATTATAGTACGGTACCTCTTGCTAAATTAAGAGACCTCTTGCAGCCCTTGTTTCCTGTAGCCCAGCACTGGCGAACTTCAGTCGGTTCAGGCTTCGGAGTCGACACACCGCAGCACAGTGTTCGGTCGCTCTTGCCCGCCGGTCGCTGCTCTCCCGGCGCCTTTTGCTTCTATCCGCCGCTTCGGATCACCGGTTCGGGCGCCAATTGCAGAGAAAAGTCCCATCAGAGTTCCAGACCCGAGCGGACGGAGGAAGAAATGCGGTCGACCCAATATGAGTGATAAAGCATACTTCAACTTTATTGCCCGAGATGGCGTGCATTTATACCAAATACCATAATTATGCATACTTGTCTCTATCTAATAGGCTAAGCACATTTACTTACTCCACCTACTTGGGTTTAGCTAGCTATGCGCATCCCACATTCTTCTGACTCTTATCTCTTCAAAAATATCCTGACCCTGCCTTAGTTAGTACTTTTCCGTTCCCCCCTTTCCCACGGCCTAATAGACAAGCTAACTAAGGCCTACTTATGTCAACTAAAATGGGCTCTGCTCGTACAGTTGCTTGGTGGACTCATGTCTGTGCTCCTTGAGCCAATCCCCGACACTTTCTTCTTTCTTTCTTCCTTCTTTATTCTTTCTTAATTCATTCTTTCTTACTTCTTTCTTTCCTCTTTCTTTCTTCTTTCTTTCTTTGTTCTTTCTTTCTTCTTTCTTCCTTTCTTCTTCCTTTCTTCATTCTTTCTTACTTCTTTCTTACTACTTTCTTTCTTCTTTCTTTCTTCTTTCTTTCTTCTTTCTTTCTTCTTCCTTTCTTCTTTCTTCTTTCTTTCCTCCTTCTTTCTTCTTTCTTTCTTCTTTCTTTCTTTCTTCTTCCTTTCTTCTTCCTTTCTTCTTTCTTTCTTCTTTCTTTCTTTTTCTTTCTTCTATCTCTCTTCTATCTTTCTCCTTTCTCTCTTCTTTCTTTCTTCTTTCTTTCCTTCTTCTTTCTTGCTTCTTTCTTTCTTCTTTCTTCTTTCTTTCTCCTTTCTTTCTTCTTTCTTTCTTCTTTGTTTCTTTTCCCTTTATTTCTTCTTTCTTTCTTTCTTTATTCTTCCTTTCTTCTTTCTTTCTTTCTTTCTTTCTTCTTTCTTTCTTTCTTTCTTCATTCTTCTTTATTTCTTCCTTCTTTCTTCTTTCTTTCTTCTTTCTTTCTTCATTCTTTCTTACATCTTTCTTAATTCTTTCTTTCTTCTTTCTTTCTTCTTTCTTTCTAACATCTTTCTTTCTTCTTTCTTTCTTCTTTCTTTCTTCGTTCTTTCTTTCTTCTTTCTTCCTTTCTTCTTCCTTTCTTCTTCCTCTCTTCTTTCTTTCTTACTTCTTTCTTACTTCTTTCTATATTCTTTCTTTCTTCTTTCTTTCTTCCTTCTTTCTTCTTTCTTTTTTTCTTTCCTTCTTTCTTCTTTCTTTCTTCTTTCTTTCTTCTTTCTTTATTCTTCATTTCTTCTTCCTTTCTTCTTCCTTTCTTCTTTCTTTCTTACTTCTTTCCTACTTCTTTCTTTCTTCTATCTTTCTCCTTTCTCTCTTCTTTCTTTCTTCTTTCTTTCTTCTTTCTTTCTTCATTCTTTCTTACATCTTTTTTAATTCTTTCTTTCTTCTTTCTTTCTTTCTTCTTTCTTTCTAACATCTTTCTTTCTTCTTTCTTTCTTCGTTCTTTCTTTCTTTCCTTCTTCTTTCTTGCTTCTTTCTTTCTTCTTTCTTCTTTCTTTCTTCTTTCTTTCTTTTTTCTTTCTTCTTTTTTTCTTTTCCCTTTATTTCTTCTTTCTTTCTTTCTTCATTCTTCCTTTCTTCTTTCTTTCTTTCTTTCTTCTTACTTTCTTTCTTCTTTCTTTCTTCTTTCTTTCTTCCTTCTCACTTCTTTCTTTCTTCTTTCTTTCTTCTTTCTTTCTTCATTCTTTCTTACATCTTTTTTAATTCTTTCTTTCTTCTTTCTTTCTTCTTTCTTTCTAACATCTTTCTTTCTTCTTTCTTTCTTCGTTCTTTCTTTCTTCCTTCTTCCTTTCTTCTTCCTTTCTTCTTTCTTTCTTACTTCTTTCTTACTTCTTTCTTTCTTCTTTCTTTCTTCTTTCTTTCTTCTTTCTTTCTTCTTTCTTTATTCTTTCTTTCTTCTATTTTTCTTCTTTCTTTCTTCGTTCTTTCTTTCTTGTTTCTTCCTTTCTTCTTCCTTTCTACTTCATTTCTTCTTTCTTTCTTACTTATTTCTTACTACTTTCTTTCTTCTTCCTTTCTTCTTTCTTCTTTCTTTCCTCTTTCTTTCTTCTTTCTTTCTTCTGTCTTTCTTTCTTCTTCCTTTCTTCTTCCTTTCTCCTTTCTTTCATCTTTGTTTCTTCTTTCTTTCTCCTATCTTTCTTCTATCTTTCTCCTTTCTCTCTTCTTTCTTTCTTTCTTCTTTCTTTCTTCTTTCTTCTTTCTTTCCTTCTTCTTTCTTGCTTCTTTCTTTCTTCTTTCTTCTTTCTTTCTTCTTTCTTCCTTTCTTTCTTTCTTCTTTGTTTCTTTTCTCTTTATTTCTTCTTTCTTTCTTTCTTCATTCTTCCTTTCTTCTTTCTTTCTTTCTTTTTTCTTTCTTTCTTTCTTTCTTCTTTCTTTCTTCTTTCTTTCTTCCTTCTCTCTTCTTTCTTTCTTCTTTCTTTCTTCTTTCTTTCTTCATTCTTTCTTACATATTTCTTACTTCTTTCTTTCTTCTTTCTTTCTTTCTTCTTTCTTTCTAACATCTTTCTTTCTTCTTTCTTTCTTCTTTCTTTCTTTGTTCTTTCTTTCTTCTTTCTTCCTTTCTTCTATCTTTCTTCTTCCTTTCTTCTTTCTTTCTTCTTTCTTTCTTCTTTCTTTCTTCTTTGTTTCTTCTTTCTTTCTTCCTTCTTCTTTCTTTCCTCCTTCTTTCTGCTTTCTTTCTTCTTTCTTTATTCTTCCTTTCTTCTTCCTTTCTTCTTCCTTTCTTCTTTCTTTCTTCTTTCTTTCTTCTTTCTTTCTTGCTTCTTTCTTTCTTCTTTCTTTCTTCTTTCCTTATTTCTTTTTTCTTTATTCTATCTTTCTTCTTTCTTCTTTCTTTCTTCTTACTTTCTTCTTTCTTTCTTCTTCCTTTCTTCTTTCTTTCTTCTTTCCTTCTTTCTTTTTTCTTTCTTTTATCTTTCTTCTTTCTTTCTTTCTCCTTTCTTTCTTCTTTCTTTCTTTCTTCTTTCTTTCCTCTTTATTTCTTTTTTCTTTCATCTTTCTTTCTTCTTTCATTCTTTCTTTTTTCTTTCTTCTATATTTCTTCTTTCTTCTTTCTTTTTTCTTTCTTCTTTCTTTTTTCTTCCTTTCTTCTTCCTTTCTTCTTCCTTTCTTCTTTATTTCTTCTTTCTCTCTTCTTTCTTTCTTTTTTCTTTCTTCTTTCTCTCTTCTTTCTTTCTTCATTCTTTCCTTCTTCTTTCTTTCTTCTTTCTTTCTTTCTTTTTCTTTCTTTCTTTCTTTCTTTCTTTCTTTCTTTCTTTCTTTCTTTCTTTCTTTCTTTCTTTCTTTCTTTCTTTCTTTCTTTCTTCTTTGTTTCTTTTCTCTTTATTTCTTCTTTCTTTCTTTCTTTCTTCATTCTTCCTTTCTTCTTACTTCCTTCTTTCTTCCTTTCTTCCTCCTTTCTTCTTCTTTTCTTCTTTCTTTCGTACTTCATTCTTACTTCTTTCTTAATTCTTTCTTTCTTCTTTCTTTCTTTCTGCTTTCTTTCTTCTTTCTTTCTTTCTTCTTTCTTCTTTCCTTATTCTTCCTTTATTCTTTCTTTCTTCTTTCTTTCTTTCTGCTTTCTTTCTTCTTTCTTTCTTTATTCTTTCTTCTTTCTTTATTCTTCCTTTCTTCTTTCTTTCTTCTTACTTTCTTTCTGCTTTCTTTCATATTTCTTTCTTATTTCCTTCTTTCTTTTTTCTTTCTTCTATCTTTCTTCTTTCTTCTTTCTTTTTTCTTTCTTTCTTGTTTCTTTCTTCTTCCTTCTTCTTTCATTATTCTTCCATGCTTCTTCCTTTCTTCTTTCTTTATTCTTTCTTTCTTACTATTTTCTTTCTTCTTTCTTTCTTATTTCCGTCTTCTCTCTTACTTCTTTCTCTCTTTTTTCTTTCTTCTTTCTTTCTTCTTTCTTTCTTTCTTCTTTCTTTCTTTCTTTTTTCTGTCTTCTTTCATTCTTCTTTCTTTCTTCTTTCAGACTTTTTTCTTTAATTCTTATTTCTTTCTTTCTTCTTTCTTGCTTCTTTCTTACTTCTTTCTTTCGTCTTTCTTTCTTCTTTCTTTCTTCTTTCTTTCTTCTGTCTTTCTTCTTTCTTTGTTCTTTATTTCTTTCTTTGTTCTTTCTTTTTTTCTTTCTTCTTCCTTTCTTTCGACTTTCTTTCTTCTTTCTTTCTTCTTTCTTTATTCTTCCTTTCTTCTTTCTTACTTCTTTATTTCTTCTTTCTTTCTTTCTTCTTTCTTTCTTCTTTCTTTCTTTCTTCTTTCTTGCTTCTTTCTTACTTCTTTCTTTCGTCATTCTTCTTTCTTTCTTCTTTCTTTCTTCTGTCTTTCTTCTTTCTTTGTTCTTTATTTCTTTCTTTGTTCGTTCTTTCTTTCTTTCTTCTTTCTTTCTTTCTTCTTTCTTTCTTTTTTCTTCTTTCTTTCTTTTTTTCTTTCTTCTTCCTTTTTTTCGACTTCCTTTCTTCTTTCTTTCTTCTTTCTTTATTCTTTCTTTCTTACTATTTTCTTTCTTCTTTCTTTCTTATTTCTGTCTTCTTTCCTACTTCTTTCTTTCTTTTTTCTTTCTTCTTTCTTACTTCTTTATTTCTTCTTTCTTTCTTCTTTCTTTCTTCTTTCTTTCTTTCTTCTTTCTTTATTCTTTCTCTCTTTTTTCTTTCTTTCTTTCTTCTCTCTTTCTTCTTTCTTTCTTTCTTTCTTTCTTCTTTCTTTCTTCTTTATTTCTTACTTCTTTTTACTTCTTTCTTAATACTTTCTTAATTCTTTCTTTCTTCTTTATTTCTTTTTTCTTTCTTCTTTCTGTCTTCTTTCTTTCTAACATCTTTCTTTCTTCTTTCTTTCTTCTTTCTTTCTTCGTTCTTTCTTTCTTCTTTCTTCCTTTCTTCTTCCTTTCTTCTTCCTCTCTTCTTTCTTTCTTACTTCTTTCTTACTTCTTTCTTTATTCTTTCTTTCTTCTTTCTTTCTTCCTTCTTTCTTCTTTCTTTTTTTCTTTCCTTCTTTCTTCTTTCTTTCTTCTTTCTTTCTTCTTTCTTTATTCTTCATTTCTTCTTCCTTTCTTCTTCCTTTCTTCTTTCTTTCTTACTTCTTTCCTACTTCTTTCTTTCTTCTATCTTTCTCCTTTCTCTCTTCTTTCTTTCTTCTTTCTTTCTTCTTTCTTTCTTCATTCTTTCTTACATCTTTTTTAATTCTTTCTTTCTTCTTTCTTTCTTTCTTCTTTCTTTCTAACATCTTTCTTTCTTCTTTCTTTCTTCGTTCTTTCTTTCTTTCCTTCTTCTTTCTTGCTTCTTTCTTTCTTCTTTCTTCTTTCTTTCTTCTTTCTTTCTTTTTTCTTTCTTCTTTTTTTCTTTTCCCTTTATTTCTTCTTTCTTTCTTTCTTCATTCTTCCTTTCTTCTTTCTTTCTTTCTTTCTTCTTACTTTCTTTCTTCTTTATTTCTTCTTTCTTTCTTCCTTCTCACTTCTTTCTTTCTTCTTTCTTTCTTCTTTCTTTCTTCATTCTTTCTTACATCTTTTTTAATTCTTTCTTTCTTCTTTCTTTCTTTCTTCTTTCTTTCTAACATCTTTCTTTCTTCTTTCTTTCTTCGTTCTTTCTTTCTTCCTTCTTCCTTTCTTCTTCCTTTCTTCTTTCTTTCTTACTTCTTTCTTACTTCTTTCTTTCTTCTTTCTTCTTTCTTTCTTCTTTCTTTCTTCTTTCTTTATTCTTTCTTTCTTCTATTTTTCTTCTTTCTTTCTTCGTTCTTTCTTTCTTGTTTCTTCCTTTCTTCTTCCTTTCTACTTCATTTCTTCTTTCTTTCTTACTTATTTCTTACTACTTTCTTTCTTCTTCCTTTCTTCTTTCTTCTTTCTTTCCTCTTTCTTTCTTCTTTCTTTCTTCTGTCTTTCTTTCTTCTTCCTTTCTTCTTCCTTTCTCCTTTCTTTCTTCTTTGTTTCTTCTTTCTTTCTCCTATCTTTCTTCTATCTTTCTCCTTTCTCTCTTCTTTCTTTCTTCTTTCTTTCTTTCTTCTTTCTTTCTTCTTTCTTCTTTCTTTCCTTCTTCTTTCTTGCTTCTTTCTTTCTTCTTTCTTCTTTCTTTCTTCTTTCTTCCTTTCTTTCTTTCTTCTTTGTTTCTTTTCTCTTTATTTCTTCTTTCTTTCTTTCTTCATTCTTCCTTTCTTCTTTCTTTCTTTCTTTTTTCTTTCTTTCTTTCTTTCTTCTTTCTTTCTTCTTTCTTTCTTCCTTCTCTCTTCTTTCTTTCTTCTTTCTTTCTTCTTTCTTTCTTCATTCTTTCTTACATATTTCTTACTTCTTCCTTTCTTCTTTCTTTCTTTCTTCTTTCTTTCTAACATCTTTCTTTCTTCTTTCTTTCTTCTTTCTTTCTTTGTTCTTTCTTTCTTCTTTCTTCCTTTCTTCTATCTTTCTTCTTCCTTTCTTCTTTCTTTCTTATTTCTTTCTTCTTTCTTTCTTCTTTGTTTCTTCTTTCTTTCTTCCTTCTTCTTTCTTTCCTCCTTCTTTCTGCTTTCATTATTCTTCCTTTCTTCTTCCTTTCTTCTTCCTTTCTTCTTCCTTTCTTCTTCCTCTCTTCTTTCTTTCTTACTTCTTTCTTACTTCTTTCTATATTCTTTCTTTCTTCTTTCTTTCTTCCTTCTTTCTTCTTTCTTTTTTTCTTTCCTTCTTTCTTCTTTCTTTCTTCTTTCTTTCTTCTTTCTTTATTCTTCATTTCTTCTTCCTTTCTTCTTCCTTTCTTCTTTCTTTCTTACTTCTTTCCTACTTCTTTCTTTCTTCTATCTTTCTCCTTTCTCTCTTCTTTCTTTCTTCTTTCTTTCTTCTTTCTTTCTTCATTCTTTCTTACATCTTTTTTAATTCTTTCTTTCTTCTTTCTTTCTTTCTTCTTTCTTTCTAACATCTTTCTTTCTTCTTTCTTTCTTCGTTCTTTCTTTCTTTCCTTCTTCTTTCTTGCTTCTTTCTTTCTTCTTTCTTCTTTCTTTCTTCTTTCTTTCTTTTTTCTTTCTTCTTTTTTTCTTTTCCCTTTATTTCTTCTTTCTTTCTTTCTTCATTCTTCCTTTCTTCTTTCTTTCTTTCTTTCTTCTTACTTTCTTTCTTCTTTCTTTCTTCTTTCTTTCTTCCTTCTCACTTCTTTCTTTCTTCTTTCTTTCTTCTTTCTTTCTTGCTTCTTTCTTTCTTCTTTCTTTCTTCTTTCCTTATTTCTTTTTTCTTTATTCTATCTTTCTTCTTTCTTCTTTCTTTCTTCTTACTTTCTTCTTTCTTTCTTCTTCCTTTCTTCTTTCTTTCGTCTTTCCTTCTTTCTTTTTTCTTTCTTTTATCTTTCTTCTTTCTTTCTTTCTTCTTTCTTTCTTCTTTCTTTCTTTCTTCTTTCCTTCCTCTTTATTTCTTTTTTCTTTCATCTTTCTTTCTTCTTTCATTCTTTCTTTTTTCTTTCTTCTATATTTCTTCTTTCTTCTTTCTTTTTTCTTTCTTCTTTCTTTTTTCTTCCTTTCTTCTTCCTTTCTTCTTCCTTTCTTCTTTATTTCTTCTTTCTCTCTTCTTTCTTTCTTTTTTCTTTCTTCTTTCTCTCTTCTTTCTTTCTTCATTCTTTCCTTCTTCTTTCTTTCTTCTTTCTTTCTTTCTTTTTCTTTCTTTCTTTCTTTCTTTCTTTCTTTCTTTCTTTCTTTCTTTCTTTCTTTCTTTCTTTCTTTCTTTCTTTCTTCTTTGTTTCTTTTCTCTTTATTTCTTCTTTCTTTCTTTCTTTCTTCATTCTTCCTTTCTTCTTACTTCCTTCTTTCTTCCTTTCTTCCTCCTTTCTTCTTCTTTTCTTCTTTCTTTCGTACTTCATTCTTACTTCTTTCTTAATTCTTTCTTTCTGCTTTCTTTCTTCTTTCTTTCTTTCTTCTTTCTTTCTTTCTGCTTTCTTTCTTCTTTCTTTCTTTCTTCTTTCTTCTTTCTTTATTCTTCCTTTCTTCTTTCTTTCTTCTTACTTTCTTTCTGCTTTCTTTCATATTTCTTTCTTATTTCCTTCTTTCTTTTTTCTTTCTTCTATCTTTCTTCTTTCTTTTTTCTTTCTTTCTTGTTTCTTTCTTCTTCCTTCTTCTTTCATTATTCTTCCATGCTTCTTCCTTTCTTCTTTCTTTATTCTTTCTTTCTTACTATTTTCTTTCTTCTTTCTTTCTTATTTCCGTCTTCTCTCTTACTTCTTTCTCTCTTTTTTCTTTCTTCTTTCTTTCTTCTTTCTTTCTTTCTTCTTTCTTTCTTTCTTTTTTCTGTCTTCCTTCATTCTTCTTTCTTTCTTCTTTCGTACTTTTTTCTTTATTTCTTATTTCTTTCTTTCTTCTTTCTTGCTTCTTTCTTACTTCTTTCTTTCGTCTTTCTTTCTTCTTTCTTTCTTTCTTCTTTCTTTATTCTTTCTCTCTTTTTTCTTTCTTTCTTTCTTCTCTCTTTCTTCTTTCTTTCTTTCTTTCTTTCTTCTTTCTTTCTTCTTTATTTCTTACTTCTTTTTACTTCTTTCTTAATACTTTCTTAATTCTTTCTTTCTTCTTTATTTCTTTTTTCTTTCTTCTTTCTGTCTTCTTTCTTTCTTCTTTATTTCTTTCTTACTTCTTTCTTTCTCCTTTATTTCTTCTTTCTTTCTTACTTCTTTCTTTCTTCTTTCTTTCTTTCTTCTTTCTTTCTTCTTTCTTTCTTCTTTCTTTCTTCCTTCTCTCTTCTTTCTTTCTTCTTTCTTCTTTCTTTCTTCATTCTTTCTTACATCTTTTTTAATTCTTTCTTTCTTCTTTCTTTCTTTCTTCTTTCTTTCTAACATATTTCTTTCTTCTTTCTTTCTTCGTTCTTTCTTTCTACCTTCTTCCTTTCTTCTTACTTTCTTCTTTCTTTCTTACTTCTTTCTTACTTCTTTCTTTCTTCTTTCTTTCTTCTTTCTTTCTTCTTTCTTTCTTCTTTCTTTCTTCTTTCTTTCTTCTTTCTTTATTCTTTCATTCTTCTATTTTTCTTCTTTCTTTCTTCGTTCTTTCTTTCTTGTTTCTTCCTTTCTTCTTCCTTTTACTTCATTTCTTCTTTCTTTCTTACTTCTTTCTTACTACTTTCTTTCTTCTTTCTTTCTTCTTTCTTTCTTCTTCCTTTCTTCTTTCTTCTTTCTTTCCTCTTTCTTTCTTCTTTCTTTCTTCTGTCTTTCTTTCTTCTTCCTTTCTTCTTCCTTTGTCCTTTCTTTCTTCTTTGTTTCTTCTTTCTTTCTTCTATCTTTCTTCTATCTTTCTCCTTTCTCTCTTCTTTCTTTCTTCTTTCTTTCTTTCTTCTTTCTTTCTTCTTTCTTCTTTCTTTCCTTCTTCTTTCTTGCTTCTTTCTTTCTTCTTTCTTCTTTCTTTCTTCTTTCTTCCTTTCTTTCTTTCTTCTTTGTTTCTTTTCTCTTTATTTCTTCTTTCTTTCTTTCTTCATTCTTCCTTTCTTCTTTCTTTCTTTTTTCTTTCTTTCTTTCTTCTTTCTTTCTTCTTTCTTTCTTCCTTCTCTCTTCTTTCTTTCTTCTTTCTTTCTTCTTTCTTTCTTCATTCTTTCTTACATATTTCTTACTTCTTTCTTACTTCTTTCTTTCTTCTTTCTTTCTAACATCTTTCTTTCTTCTTTCTTTCTTCTTTCTTTCTTTGTTCTTTCTTTCTTCTTTCTTCCTTTCTTCTATCTTTCTTCTTCCTTTCTTCTTTCTTTCTTCTTTCTTTCTTCTTTCTTTCTTCTTTGTTTCTTCTTTCTTTCTTCCTTCTTCTTTCTTTCCTCTTTCTTTCTGCTTTCTTTCTTCTTTCTTTATTCTTCCTTTCTTCTTCCTTTCTTCTTCCTTTCTTCTTTCTTTCTTCTTTCTTTCTTGCTTCTTTCTTTCTTCTTTCTTTCTTCTTTCCTTATTTCTTTTTTCTTTATTCTATCTTTCTTCTTTCTTCTTTCTTTCTTCTTACTTTCTTCTTTCTTTCTTCTTCCTTTCTTCTTTCTTTCTTCTTTCCTTCTTTCTTTTTTCTTTCTTTTATCTTTCTTCTTTCTTTCTTTCTTCTTTCTTTCTTCTTTCTTTCTTTCTTCTTTCTTTCCTCTTTATTTCTTTTTTCTTTCATCTTTCTTTCTTCTTTCATTCTTTCTTTTTTCTTTCTTCTATATTTCTTCTTTCTTCTTTCTTTTTTCTTTCTTCTTTCTTTTTTCTTCCTTTCTTCTTCCTTTCTTCTTCCTTTCTTCTTTATTTCTTCTTTCTCTCTTCTTTCTTTCTTTTTTCTTTCTTCTTTCTCTCTTCTTTCTTTCTTCATTCTTTCCTTCTTCTTTCTTTCTTCTTTCTTTCTTTCTTTTTCTTTCTTTCTTTCTTTCTTTCTTTCTTTCTTTCTTTCTTTCTTTCTTTCTTTCTTTCTTTCTTTCTTTCTTTCTTTCTTTCTTTCTTCTTTGTTTCTTTTCTCTTTATTTCTTCTTTCTTTCTTTCTTTCTTCATTCTTCCTTTCTTCTTACTTCCTTCTTTCTTCCTTTCTTCCTCCTTTCTTCTTCTTTTCTCCTTTCTTTCGTACTTCATTCTTACTTCTTTCTTAATTCTTTCTTTCTTCTTTCTTTCTTTCTGCTTTCTTTCTTCTTTCTTTCTTTCTTCTTTCTTCTTTCCTTATTCTTCCTTTATTCTTTCTTTCTTCTTTCTTTCTTTCTGCTTTCTTTCTTCTTTCTTTCTTATTTCCTTCTTTCTTTTTTCTTTCTTCTATCTTTCTTCTTTCTTCTTTCTTTTTTCTTTCTTTCTTGTTTCTTTCTTCTTCCTTCTTCTTTCATTATTCTTCCATGCTTCTTCCTTTCTTCTTTCTTTATTCTTTCTTTCTTACTATTTTCTTTCTTCTTTCTTTCTTATTTCCGTCTTCTCTCTTACTTCTTTCTCTCTTTTTTCTTTCTTCTTTCTTTCTTCTTTCTTTCTTTCTTCTTTCTTTCTTTCTTTTTTCTGTCTTCTTTCATTCTTCTTTCTTTCTTCTTTCATACTTTTTTCTTTATTTCTTATTTCTTTCTTTCTTCTTTCTTGCTTCTTTCTTACTTCTTTCTTTCGTCTTTCTTTCTTCTTTCTTTCTTCTTTCTTTCTTCTGTCTTTCTTCTTTCTTTGTTCTTTATTTCTTTCTTTGTTCTTTCTTTTTTTCTTTCTTCTTCCTTTCTTTCGACTTTCTTTCTTATTTCTTTCTTCTTTCTTTATTCTTCCTTTCTTCTTTCTTACTTCTTTATTTCTTCTTTCTTTCTTCTTTCTTTCTTCTTTCTTTCTTTCTTCTTTCTTGCTTCTTTCTTACTTCTTTTTTTCGTCTTTCTTCTTTCTATCTTCTTTCTTTCTTCTGTCTTTCTTCTTTCTTTGTTCTTTATTTCTTTCTTTGTTCGTTCTTTCTTTCTTTCTTCTTTCTTTCTTTCTTCTTTCTTTCTTTTTTTCTTCTTTCTTTCTTTTTTTCTTTCTTCTTCCTTTCTTTCGACTTTCTTTCTTCTTTCTTTCTTCCTTCTTTATTCTTTCTTTCTTACAATTTTCTTTCTTCTTTCTTTCTTATTTCTGTCTTCTTTCCTACTTCTTTCTTTCTTTTTTCTTTCTTCTTTCTTAATTCTTTATTTCTTCTTTCTTTCTTCTTTCTTTCTTCTTTCTTTCTTCTTTCTTCATTCTTTCTCTCTTTTTTCTTTCTTTCTTTCTTCTCTCTTTCCTCTTTCTTTCTTTCTTTCTTTCTTTCTTCTTTCTTTCTTCTTTATTTCTTACTTCTTTTTACTTCTTTCTTAATACTTTCTTAATTCTTTCTTTCTTCTTTATTTCTTTTTTCTTTCTTCTTTCTGTCTTCTTTCTTTCTTCTTTATTTCTTTCTTACTTCTTTCTTTCTCCTTTATTTCTTCTTTCTTTCTTACTTCTTTCTTTCTTCTTTCTTTCTTTCTTCTTTCTTTCTTCTTTCTTTCTTCTTTCTTTCTTCTTTCTTTATACTTTTTTGTTTCTTTCTTTCTTCTTTCTTTCTTCTTTCTTTCTTTCATCTTTCTTTCTTCTTTCTTTATTCTTTCTTTTTCTTTCTTCTTTCTTTCTTTATTTCTCTTTTCTTTCTTCTTCCTTTCTTTCTTCTTTCTTCTTTCTTTCTTCTTTCTTTCTTCTGTCTTTCTTCTATCTTTGTTCTTTATTTCTTTCTTTGTTCGTTCTTTCTTTCTTTCTTCTTTCTTTCTTTCTTCTTTCTTTATTCTTTCTCTCTTTTTTCTTTCTTTCTTTCTTCTCTCTTTCTTCTTTCTTTCTTTCTTTCTTTCTTCTTTCTTTCTTCTTTATTTCTTACTTCTTTTTACTTCTTTCTTAATACTTTCTTAATTCTTTCTTTTTTCTTTATTTCTTTATTTATTTTTTCTTTCTTCTTTCTGTCTTCTTTCTTTCTTCTTTATTTCTTTCTTCTTCTTTCTTCTTTCTTTCTTACTTCTTTCTTTCTTCTTTCTTTGTTTTTCTATATCTTTTCTTTCTTTCTTACTTGTTTCTTTCCTCTTTTTGTTCTTTCTTTCTTTCTTTCCTACTTTCTTTCATTCCTCTTTCTTCTTTCTTACTTCTTTATTTCTTCTTTCTTTCTTTCTTCTTTCTTATTTCTTTCTTTCTTCTTTCTGTCTTCTTCCTTTCTTCTTTCTTTCTTCTTTCTTTCTTTGTTCTGTCTTTCTTTCTTTCTTCTTTCTTTCTTCTTTGTTATTCTTTCTTTTTCTTTCTTCTTTCTTTCTTTCTTCTTTCTTTCTTACTTCTTTGTTTCTTCTTTCTTTCTTCTTTATTTCTTTCTTACTTATTTCTTAATTCTTTCTTCCTTCTTTCTTTCTTCTTTCTTTCTTCTTTCCTTCTTCTTTCTTTCCTCTTTTTTCGTTTCTTCTTTCTTTCTTTCTTCTTTCTTTTTTCTTTCTTTCTTCTTTCTTTCTTTCTTCTCTCTTTATTGTTTCTTTCTTTCTTCTTTCTTTCTTCTTTCTTTCTTTCTTCTTTCTTTATTTCCTCATTCTTTCTTCTTCTTTCTTCTTTCTTTATTCTTTCTTTCTTCATTCATTCTTCTTTCTTTCTTTCTTTCTTTCTTCTTTATGCTTTCTTTCTTACTACTTCCTTACTGCTGCTTTCTTTCTTCTTTTTTCGTCTTTCTTTGTTCTCTCTTTCCTCTTTCTTTCTTTCTTTCTTTAATTATTCTTTCTTCTTTCTTTCTTTCTTCTTTCTTACCTCTTTATTTCTTCTTTCTTTCTTTCTTCTTTCTTTTTTCTTTCTTTCTTCTTTATTTCTTTCTTCTTTCTTTCTTTCTTTGTTTCTTCTTTCTTTCTTCTTCTTTCTTCTTTATTTCTTATTTCTTTCTTCTTTCTTCCTTCTTTATTTCTTTCTTTCTTCTTTCTTTCTTCTTTATTTCTTTCTTTCTTCTTTCTTTCTTCTTTCTTTCTTCTTTCTTCTTTTTTCTTCTTCCTTTCTTACTCCTTTCTTACTTCTTTTTTACTCCTTTCTTTCTTTTTTCTTTCTTCTCTCTTTCTTTCTTCTTTTATTCTAATTTCTTCCTTCTTTCTTTCTTCTTTCCTTCATCCTTCTTTCTTCTTTCTTTCTTCTTTCTTTCTTTCTTTCTATATTTCTTTCTTCTTTCTTTCTTTTTCCTTCTTTCTTCTTTGTTTCTTCTTTCTTTCTTTCTTCTTCCTTTCCTCTTTCTTTCTTCTGTCTTTCTTCTTTCTTTCTTTCTTCTTTCTTTCTTCTTTCTCTCTACTTTCTTTCTTCTTTCTTTCTTTCTTCTTTCTTTCTCCTTTCTTTCTTTTTACTTTCTTCTTTCTTCTTTCTTTCTTCTTCCTTTCTTTTTCTTTCTTCTTTCTTTCTTCTTTCTTCTTTCTTTCTTTGTTCTTTCTTTCTTTCTTTCTTCTTTCTTTCTTCTTTCTTTCTTCTTTCTTTCTTCTTTATTTATTCTTTCTTTCTTTTTTTCTTCTTTCTTTCTTTCTCTTTTTTTTTTTCTTTCTTCTTCTTTATTCTTTCTTTCTTACTTCTTTCTTACTTCTTTCTTTCCTCTTTCTTTCTTCTTTCTTTGTTTGTCTATATTTTTCTTTCTTTCTTACTTGTTTCTTTCTTCTTTTTGTTCTTTCTTTCTTTCTTTCTTACTTTCTTTCCTTCTTCTTTCTTTCATTCTTCTTTCTTTCTTCTTTATTTCTTTCTTCTTTCTTACTTCTTTATTTCTTCTTTCTTTCTTTCTTCTTTCTTTCTTCTTTCTTCTTTCTTTCTTTCTTCTTTCTTTCTTCTTCCTTCTCTCTTTCTTCTTCCTTTCTTTTTCTTTCTTCTTTCTTTGTTCTTTCTTTCTTTCTCTATTCTTTCTTTCTTCTTCGTTTCTTCTTTCTTTCTTATTTCTTTCTTTCTTCTTTCTTTCTTCCTTCTTTCTAACTTCTTTCTTTCTCCTTTCTTTCTTCTTTCTTTCTTTCTTCTTTCTATCTTTCTTCTTTCTTGCTTCTTTCTTACTTCTTTCTTACTTCTTTCTTTCTTCTTTCTTTCTTCTTCCTTTCTTCTTTCTTACTTCTTTCTTTCTTCTTTCTTTCTTTATTTCTTCTTTCTTTCTTCTTTCATTCTTCTTTCTTTCTTTCTTATTTCTTTCTTCTTTCGTTCTTCTTTCTTTCTTCTTTCTTTCTTCTTTCCTTCTGCTTTCCTTCTTACTTCTTTCTTTCTTTTTTCTCTCTTCATTCTTTCTTCTTTCATTTTTTCTTTCTTATTTCGTTCTTCTTTCTTTCTTTCTTCTTTCTTTCTTTCATTTATCTTTCTTCCTTTATTCTTTCTTTCTTCTTTATTTCTTTCTCCTTTCTTTCTTTCTTTACCTCTTCTTTATTTCTTCATTCTTTCTTCTTTCTTTCTTTTTTCTTTCTTTCTTTCTTCTTTCTTACTTCTTTCTTTCTTCCTTCTTTCTTCCTTCTTTCTTTCTTCTTTCTTTTCTTTTTCTTTCTTTCTTCTTTATTTCTTGTTTCTTTCTTCTTTCTTTCTCTCTACTTTCTTTCTTCTTTCTTTCTTTCTCCTTTCTTTCTTCTTTCTTCTTTCTCTCTTCTTTCTTTCTTCTTTCTTTCTTCTTTCTTTCTTATTCTTCTTTCTTTCTTCTTCCTTTCTTTTTCTTTCTTCTTTCTTTGTTCTTTCTTTCTTTCTTTCTTCTTTCTTTCCTTCTTCTTTCTTTCTTCTTTCTTAATTCTTTCTTACTTCTTTCTTTCTTCTTTCTTTCTTCTTTCTTTCTTATTTCTTTCTTTCTCCTTTCTTTCTTCTTTCTGTCTTCTTTGTTTCTTTCTTCTTCCTTTCTACTTTCTTTCTACTTCCTTTCTTCTTACTTTCTTCCTTCTTTCTTTTTTCTTTCTTACTTCTTTCTTAATTCTTTCTTTCTTCTTTCTTTCTTCTTTCTTTCTTCTTTCTTTCTTCTTTCTTTCTTCATTCTTTCTTCTTTCTATCTTTCTTCTTTCTTCCTTTCTTCTTTCTTTCTTCTCTTTCTTTCTACTTTCTTCTTTCTTTCTTTCTTCTTTCGTTCTTTCTTTCTTCTTTCTTTCTTACTTCTTTCTTACTTCTTTCTTACTTCTTTCTTACTTCTTTCTTTCTTCTTTCTTTCTTCTTTCTTCTTTCTTTCTTTCTTTTTTCTTTCTTCTTTCATTCTTCTTTCTTTCTTCTTTCTTTCTTCTTTCATACTTTTTTCTTTATTTCTTATTTCATTCTTCTTTTGTTCTTCTTTCTTTATTATTCCTTTCTTCTTTCTTACTTCTTTATTTCTTCTCTCTTGCTTGCTTCTTTCTGTCGTCTTTCTTTCTTCTTTCTTCTTTCTTTCTTCTTTCTTTCTTTCTCTCTTCTTTCTTTCTTCTTTATTTATTCTTTCTTTCTTCTTTCTTTCTTCTTTCTTCTTTCTTTGTTCTTTCTTTCTTTCTCTCTTCTTTCTTTCTTCTTTCTTTATTCTTTCTTTCTTCTTTCTTTCTTTCTTTCTTCTTTCTTTCTTTCTTTCTTCTTTCTTTCTTTCTTCTTTCTTTCTTTCTAATTTCTTTCTTCTTCCAAACTTTTTCTTACTTCTTTCTTTGTTCTTTCTTTCTTTCTTTCTTCTTTCTTTCTTTCTTCTTTCTTTCTTTCTTATTTCTTTCTTCTTCCTTACTTTTTCTTTCTTCTTTCTTCCTTTCTTCTTTCTTTCTTCTTTCTTTCTTTCTTCTTTCTTTCTTTCTTCTTTCTTTCTTCTTTCTTTCTTTCTTTCTTTCTCTCTACTTTCATTCTTCTTTCTTTCTCCTTTCATTCTTCTTTATTTATTTCTTATTTCTTTCTTTTTTAGTTCTTCTTTCTTACTTCTTTCTTTCTTTTTCCTTTCTTCTTTCTTTCTTTCTTCTTTCATTCTTCTTTCTTTCTTTCTAATTTCTTTCTTCTTTCGTTCTTCTTTCTTTCTTCTTTCTTTCTTCTTTCCTTCTTCTTTCTTTCTTACTTCTTTCTTTTTTCTTTCTTCATTCTTTCTTCTTTCATTTTTTCTTTCTTCTTTCTTTCTTTCTTCTTTCTTTCTTTCTTTCTTCTTTCTTCCTTTCTTCTTTCCTTCTTCTTTCTTTCTCTCTTCTTTCTTTCTTTCTTCTTTCTTTCTTTATTTACCTCTTCTTTCTTTCTTCTTTCTTTCTTCTTTCTTTCTTTCTTCTTTCTTTCTTTCTTCTTTCTTACTTCTTTCTTTCTTTCTTCTTTCTTTCTTACTTCTTTCTTACCTCTTTCTTTCTTCTTTCTTTCTTCTTTCTTTCTTCTTTCTTTCTTGTTTCTTTCTTCTTTCTTTCTTGTTTCTTTCTTTCTTCTTTCTTTCTTTCTTCTTTCTTCTTATTCTCTTCTTTCTTTCTTCTTTCTTTCTTCTTTCTTTCTTCTTTTTCTTTCTTTGTTCTTCCTTTCTTCTTTCTTTATACTTCCATTCTTCTTCCTTTCTTTCTTCTTTCTTTCTTCTTTCATTCTTCTATCTTTCTCCTTTCTCTCTTCTTTCTTTCTTCTTTCTTTCTTTCTTCTTTCTTTCTTACTTCTTTCTTACTTCTTTGTTCTTTCTTTCTTTCTTACTTTCTTTCTTTCCTCTTTCTTTCATTTTTCTTTCTTTCTTTATTCTTTCTTCTTTCTTTCTTCGTTCTTTCTTTCTACTTTCTTTCTTCTTTCTTCTTTCTTTCTTCTTCCTTCTTTCTTTCTTCTTCAGTTCTTTTTCTTTCTTCTTTATTTGTTCTCTCTTTCTTTCTCTCTTCTTTCTTCTTTCTTTCTTCTTTCTTCTTTCTTTCTTTCTTTCTTATTTCTTTCTTCTTCCTTACTTTTTCTTTCTTCTCTCTTTGTTCTTTCTTTCTTACTCTCTTCTTTCTTTCTTTCTTCTTTCTTTATTTCTTCTTTCTTTCTTTCTTCTTCCTTTATTCTTTCTTTGTTTCTTCTTTCTTTCTTTCTTTCTTCTTTCTTTCTTCTTTCTTTCTTTCTTTCTTTCTACTTTCTTTTTCTGTCTTTCTTATTTCTTCTTTCTTTCTTCTTTTTTTCTTCTTTCTTTCTTACTACTTTATTTCTTCTTTCTTTCTTCTTTCTTCTTTCTTCTTTCTTTCTTCTTCCTTCTTTCTTTCTTCTTCCGTTCTTTTTCTTTCTTCTTTATTTGTTCTCTCTTTCTTTCTCTCTTCTTTCTTTCTTCTTTCTTGCTTCTTTATTTCTTCTTCTCTCTTTCTTCTTTCTTTCTTCTTTCTTTCTTTCTTTCTTCTGTGTTTCTTTCTTCATTTTTCCTTTCTTCTTTCTTTCTTTCTTCTTTCTTTCTATCTTTCTTTCTTCTTTCTTTCTTACTTCTTTCTTTCCTCTTTTTTCTTCTTTCTTTCTTCTTTCTTTCTTCGTTCTTTCTTTGTTTCTTCTTCCTTTCTTCTTCCTTTCTTCTTTCTTTCTCCTTTCTTTCTTCTTTCTTCCTTTCTTCTTTCTTTCTTATTTCTTTATTCTTTCCTTCTTTCTTTTTTTCTATCTTCTTTCTTTCTTTTTTCTTCTTACTTTCTTCTTTCTTTCTTCTTTCTTTCTTCTTACTTTCTTTTTTCTTCTTTCTTTCCTCTTCCTTTCTTCTTTCTTTCTTCTTTCTTTATTCTTTCTTTCTTCTTTCTTTCTTACTTCTTTCTTACTTCCTTCTTACTTCTTTATTTCTTCAGTCTTTTTTCTTTCTTACTTTCTTCTTTCTTTCTTCTTTCTTTCTTCTTTCTTTCTTCTTTCTTTCTTCTTTCTTTCTTTCTTCTTTCTTTCTTATTTCTTTCTTTCTTCTTTATTTCTTAATTCCTTCTTTCTCCTTTCATTCTTCTTTCTTTCTTCGTTCTTTCTTCTTTCTTCCCTTCTTCTTCCTTTCTTTTTCCTTTCTTCTTTCTTTCTAAGTTCTTTCTTACATCTTTCTTCCTTCTTTCTTACTTCTTTCCTTCTTCTTTCTTTCTTTCTTCTTTCTTCTTTCTTCTTTCTATCTTCTTTCCTCCTTCTTTCTTTCTTCTTTCTTACTACTTTCTTACTTCTTTCTTACTTCTTTCTTACTTCTTTCTTTATTCTTCCTTTCTTCTTCATTTCTTCTTCCTTTTTTCTTCCTTTCTTCTTTCTTTCTTCTTTCTTCTTTCTTTCTTCTTTCTTTCTTCTTTCTTTCTTCTTTCTTCTTTCTTCTTTCTTTCCTCTTTCTTTCTGCTTTCTTTCTTTCTTCTTTCTTTCTTCTTTATTCTTCCTTTCTTCTTCTTTCCTTCTTTCTTTTTTCTTTAATCTTTCTTCTTTCTTCTTTCTTTCTTTTTTCTTTCTTCTTTCTTTCTTCTTCCTTTCTTCTTTCTTTATTCTTCCTTTCTTCTTCCTTTCTTTCTTCTTTATTTCTACTTTCATTCTTCTATCTTTCTCCTTTCTCTATGCTTACTTTCTTCTTTCTCTCTTCTTTCTTTCTTTCTTCTTTGTTTCTTTATCTTTCTTTCTTCTTTCTTTCTTCTTTCTTTCTTTCTTTCTTCTTTCTTTCTTCTTTCTTTCTTCTTTCTCTCTTCTTTTTCACTTCTTTCTTTCTTCTTTCTTTCTTCTTTCTTTCTTCTTTCTTCTTTCTTTCTTCATTCTTTCTTACATGTCATACTTCTTTCTTCTTTCTTTCTTCTTTCTTTCTAATATCTTTCTTTCTTCTTTCGTTCTTCTTTCATTCTTCTTTCTTTCTTAGTTCTTTCTTTCTTCTTTCTTCCTTTCTTCTTCCTTTCTTCTTTCTTTCTTACTTCTTTCTAATTCTTTCTTCTTTCTTTCTTTTTTCTTTCTTCTTTGTTTCTTCTTTCTTTCTTCTTTCTTTCTTCTTTCTCTCTTCTTTTTCACTTCTTTCTTTCTTCTTCCTTTCTTCTTTCTTTCTTCTTTCTTCTTTCTTTCTTCATTCTTTCTTACATGTCTTACTTCTTTCTTCTTTCTTTCTTTCTTCTTTCTTTCTAATATCTTTCTTTCTTCTTTCGTTCTTCTTTCATTCTTCTTTCTTTCTTCGTTCTTTCTTTCTTCTTTCTTCCTTTCTTCTTCCTTTCTTATTTCTTTCTTACTTCTTTCTACTTCTTTCTTCTTTCTTTCTTTTTTCTTTCTTCTTTCTTACTTCTTTCTTACTTCTTTCTTACTTCTTTCTTTATTCTTCCTTTCTTCTTCATTTCTTCTTCCTTTTTTCTTCCTTTCTTCTTTCTTTCTTCTTTCTTCTTTCTTTCTTCTTTCTTTCCTCTTTCTTTCTGCTCTCTTTCTTCTTTCATTCTTTCTTCCTTTCTTTATACTACCTTTCTTCTTCCTGTCTTCTTCCTTTCTATTTTCTTTCTTCTTTCTTTCTTCTTTCTTTCTTTCTTTCTTTCTTTCTTTCCTTCTTTCTTTCTTCCTTTCTTTCTTTCTTCTTTCTTTCTTCTTTCTTTCTTCTTTCTCTCTTTCTTTTTTCTTTCTTCTATCTGTCTTCTTTCTTCTTTCTTTCTTCTTTCTTTCTTCTTCCTTTCTTCTTCCTTTCTCCTTTCTTTATTCTTCCTTTCTTTTTCCTTTCTTCTTCCTTTCTTCTTTCTTTCTTCTTTCTTTCTTCTTTCTTTCTTCTTTCTTTCTTCTTCCTTTCTTCTTTCTTTCTTCTTTCTTTCTTCTTTCTTTCTTCTATCTTTCTTCTACCTTTCCCCTTTCTCTCTTCTTTCTTTCTTCTTTCTTTCCTTCTTCTTTCTTGCATCTTTCTTTCTTCTTTCTTCTTTCTTCTTTCTTTCTTCTTTCTTTCTTCTTCCTTTCTTCTTTCTTCTTTCTTTCCTCTTTCTTTCTTCTTTCTTTCTTCTTTCTTTCTTTCTTCTTCCTTTCTTCTTCCTTTCTTCTCTCTTTCTTCTTTCTTTCTTCTTTCTTTCTTCTATCTTTCTTCTTTATTTCTCCTTTCTCTCTTCTTTCTTTCTTCTTTCTTTCTTTCTTCTTTCTTCTTTCTTTCTTCTTTCTTCTTTCTTTTCTTCTTCTTTCTTGCTTATTTCTTTCTTCTTTCTTTCTTCTTTCTTTCTCCTT
>NW_027043177.1:0-39774 GCF_036013475.1 Columba livia
CAGGAGTTCGGGAGGGGACCCAGGAGTTCAGGGAGGGGACCCAGGATTTCGGGGGACCCAGGAGTTCGGGAGGGGACCCAGGAGTTCAGGGAGGGGACCCAGGTGTTTGGGGGACCCAGGAGTTCGGGAGGGGACCCAGGAGTTCGGGAGGGACCCAGGAGTTCGGGAGGGACCCAGGAGTTCGGGAGGGGACCCAGGAGTTCGGGAGGGACCCAGGAGTTCGGGAGGGGACCCAGATGTTCGGGAGGGGACCCAGGAGTTCGGGGGGGGGACCCAGGAGTTCAGGGAGGGGACCCAGGAGTGCGGGAGGGACCCAGGAGTTCGGGAGGGACCCAGGAGTTCAGGAGGGACCCAGGAGTTCAGGGAGGGGACCCAGGAGTTCAGGGAGGGGACCCAGGAGTTCGGGAGGGACCCAGGAGTTCAGGGGGGGACCCAGGAGTTCGGGAGGGGACCCAGGAGTTCAGGGGGGGGACCCAGGAGTTCGGGAGGGGACCCAGGAGTTCGGGAGGGGACCCAGGAGTTCGGGAGGGGACCCAGATGTTCGGGAGGGGACCCAGGAGTTCGGGGGGGGACCCAGGAGTTCGGGGGGGGACCCAGGAGTTCGGGAGGGACCCAGGAGTTCAGGAGGGACCCAGGAGTTCAGGGAGGGGACCCAGGAGTTCGGGAGGGACCCAGGAGTTCAGGGAGGGGACCCAGGAGTTCGGGAGGGACCCAGGAGTTCAGGGGGGGACCCAGGAGTTCGGGAGGGGGACCCAGGAGTTCGGGAGGGGACCCAGGAGTTCGGGAGGGGACCCAGGAGTTCGGGAGGGACCCAGGAGTGCGGGAGGGACCCAGGAGGGAGAGGGGGCACATGCGGGTGACATAGAGTGACATGGGGGGGGGATATGGGGGGAGGGGGGACATGGGTGGTTTGGGGGGGTCTGGGTGAACCCAGGTGGGAGGGGTGGGGGAGGGGCATGTCCCCGTGCAGATGGGACCCCCCCCTCTCCCCCTCCCCCCTTTCAGGCAATGCGAGAATTCGGGCGCCCCCCCTGGGACCCTCCCCCAGCACCAGGGACCCCCCCTGGAGCAGGAGAGCCGGTGAGGCCCCTCCCCTCCCCCTCCTGCCCCTCCCCCACAGCTGAGGATCCTGACCTTTGACCTCTGACCTTATGTCTCCCCCCCCCAGCCCAGAACCCGAGACCCCCCCAAATGACGCCGAGGTGGCCGCCGCCCTGCAGGAGGCGCGACGGGCGGGGTGAGGGGTGGGGCCCGGACGCCTGGGTCCCTCCAGGACGCCTGGGTCCCTCCCGGACGCATGGGTCCCTGTTGGGGTTCCCCAGACGCCTGGGTCCCTCCCGGACACCTGGGTCCCTGCAGGTGGGGGCGTGTCCCAGGCCCCACCCGCGCTCAGGTGTTGCGGGGGGCAGCGGCGGCGCTGGGGGGTGACAGTGACGACGGTGACAACGGTGACACCGGGCGCCTGCGGGTGGCGCTGCTACGCTGGGCGGCACGTGTGGAGCTGATGGGCGGGGCCGTGCAGGTGGGCGTGGCCTGAGAGTGGGTGGAGCCCCGGACTGGGCGGGGCCTTTTTGCAGAAAGGGGCGTGGTCCAACATTTGTGGGCGTGAACTTGGGGCTGAATGGGCGTGTTTTTCCCCCTTGCAGGAAGTGGCTGGTGGGCGTGTCCTGCTGACGCGGCAGCCGCTGGGCGTGGTGGGCGTGGCCTGGGGTGGGCCACGCCCCCTGGCGCGCGCCCTGGAGCTCCTCCCTCCCGTGCTCGCGCTCGGCAACGCGCTCGTGCTGCTGGCGCCCCCTGGCGGGATCGGGCCCGCCCTGCGGCTGCGGCAGGTGGGGAACCCCCCCGGACCCCCATTGAACCCCAAGACCCCCATGGACCTCATTGAACCCCGAGACCCCCATTGATCCCTGGGAACCCCCGGGACCCCCATTGAACTCCGGGACCCCCATGGATCCCCATTGAACCTCGAGACCCCCATTGAACCCCGGGACCCACATGGGACCCACATCGACCCCCAAGACCCCCATGGATCCCCATTGAACCCTGGGAACCACCTGGACCCCCATTGAACCCCGGACCCACCTGGACCCCCATTGAACCCCGGGACCCACATGGACCCCCGAGACCCCCATGGATCCCCATTGAACCCTGGGACCCTCATGGACCCCTGAGACCCCCCATGGACCCCCATTGAACCCTGGGAACCCCCGGGACCCCCATTGAACCCCGGGACCCCCATGGACCCCCGAGACTCCCATGGACCCCTGAAACCCCCCCATGAACCCCCATGACCCACATGGACCCCCACTGAACCCCGAGACCCCCATGGACCCTGGGACCCACATGGACCCCTGGGACCCCCGGGTCCCCCTGAGACCCACATGGATCCCAATGACCCCTGGGACCCCCATGGACCCCTGGGACCCCCCATGGGCCCCAATGACCCCTGGGTCCCCCCACAACCCACCATAGACCCCCGTGACCCCCATGTCCCCCATGACCCACATGGACCCCTGTGACCCCCATGTCCCCCGTGACCCCCCACGACCCCCCTCTTGTGTGTCCCCCCAGGCCCTGGTGGGTGCCGGGCTCCCCAGGGGGCGCTGTCGGTGCTGCCAGGGGGGGCCAGGGGGGTGACGACGCTGTCGCGACATCGACCAGATGGGCTGTGGCTCTGCGGGGGGGGGGCCGGTGAGTGTGAGGGGGGGTCCCCACTATAGGGAACACCCCACTATTGGGGTGTCCCCTGCTATGGGGGTGTCCCCAGTATGGGGGGGTCCCCGCCATGGGGGTGTCCCCGCCATGGGGGTGTCTCCCATTATAGGGGTGTCCCTGTTATAGAGTGTCCCCACTATGGGGGGGGTCCCCATTATGAGGGGCTCCCCCTTGGCCACCCCCCCGACCACCCCCCTTTTTCTGTCCCCCCCCCCAAAAGGAGCCGGATTGGGCCTCGCTTGGGGGCGTCACCCACGTGTGGGTCCCAGGGGGGGTCCTGGGGGGGGGGGCCGGGGCAGGACCCCCCCCCCGGCTCTGACCTGGAGTTGGAGCTTCGGAGCAGCCGCCCCCGGAGCCTCTGGCTGCCCGGGGGGGGGTCTCAGTGACCCCCCCCCCCCCCCCCCCGACCTGCGGCTGTGACCCCAATAAACGTGACCCCCCCCTTCCCCATGTGTCGTGTTTCTCCCTGGGGGGGGGGGTCCGGGGGGCGGGTCCCCGTGGTTTAGCCCCACCCCACCCACGTGCCCGGACGCCTGGGTCCCCTTCTTTGGCCTCGAGGCAGCCGGGGGAGGGAGCGGCTCGGGGGCGGAACCCGGACGCCTGGGTCCCCTCCCGAACGCCTGGGTCCCTGGGGGAGGGAGGGGCTGGGGGGGGAGTGAGGGGGGGAACAGGGCGGGGGGGAGCCGGGACGCTTGGGTCCCTTTGCGGGGTGGGGCGGCTCCCGGACGCCTGGGTCCATCGGGAAGCGGGGGGGCGGAGCCCGAACACCTGGGTCCCTGCCTGGTGGCGGTCGAGGGGGGGAAAGTCTCCCGGACGTCTGGGTCCCCTCCCGAACTCCTGGGTCCCTGGGGGAGAGAGTGGGGCGGGGGGGAAACAGAGCCGGGGGAGCCGGGACGCCTGGGTCCCCTTTGCGGGGTGGGGCGGCTCCCGGACGCCTGGGTCCCCTCCCGGACGCGTGGGGTCCATCGAGCAGGCGGGGGGGTGAGGCGGAGGGGGGGGGGCGGGGCGGAGCCCGAACACCTGGATCTCTGCGCGGGGGCGGGGGGGTAAGGCTGGGTCCCCTCCCCGAACTCCTGGGTTCCCTCCCCGAACGCCTGGGTCCCCTCCCCGGACGCGACTCCGGCGCCGCTTTCGCTTTCGGCGGCGGTTCCGGGGGGGGGTCCCGGGGGGGTCCCCGCTTTCCTCCTTCCCCCCCCCCCCGGTCCCACCATGGACCCCGCCCCCCCCCGCCTCCTCTCTGGTAAGTGGGGACCCCCGGCCCGCCCCCCCCCCCAGTGTCCCCCCGTGTCCCCCGTGTCCCCCCCAGCCCGGTGCCCCCCCCCCCAGGTTTCGCTGCTGCTGGTGCTGAGCGCGCCCCGCCCCGCCGCCTGCTGCTCGTTCCAGTTCAGCCCCCGTCAGCAAGCACCTTCCGCGCGCACGTGGACGCGCTGTGTGAGACCCCCCCCCCAAAAAAAAATATATGGGACCCCCCCCCAAAAAAAATCCGACATCCCCCCGAAAATCCGGGACCCGCCCCCCCGATTGTTGCCCCCCCCCAGGTTCCGTGGCTGCTCCAGGATTACCCGGTGCAGATGCCCAGCAACCTGGAGCAGGTGAGGGACCCCCCCGCGACCCCCCATATCCCCCATGTGTCCCCCCATGTCCCCCTATATCCCCATGTCCCCCTATATCCCCATGTCCCCCTATATCCCCATGTCCCCCTATGTCCCCCATTCCCCCATATCCTCCCATTGTCCCCATATCCCCACGTCCCCCATATCCCCCCCATGTCCCACATACCCCCCATATCCCCCCACGTCCCCCTATATCCCCATGTCCCCATATGTCCCCCATGTCCCCATATCCCCCCCATCCCCCATAATCCCTATGTCCCCCCATTGTGCCCATGTCCCCCCATTGTCCCCATGTCCCCCATATCCCCCCATATCCCCCTATGTCCCCCATATCTGCCACATCCCCCTAACCCCATGTCCCCCCTATCCCCACATCCCCCATTGTCCCCCCCATATCCCCCATGTCCATGTCCTCCCCATATCCCCCCCATGTCCCCATATCCCCCATTGTCCCCCATATCCCCCCATGTCCATGTCCTCCCCATATCCCCCCCATGTCCCCATATCCCCCCCATGTCCCACATACCCCCCATATCCCCCCATGTCCCCCTATATCCCCATGTCCCCCTATGTCCCCATATGTCCCCATGTCCCCATATCCCCCATGTCCCCATATCCCCCCCATGTCCCCCATATCCCCCATGTCCCCCATGTCCCCATATCCCCCCATCCCCCATAATCCCCATGTCCCCCCCATTGTCCCCATGTCCCACATATCCCCCCATATTCCCCTATGTCCCCCATATCTGCCACATCCCCCTAACCCCATGTCCCCCCTATCCCCACATCCCCCATTGTCCCCCCATATCCCCCATGTCCCCATATCCCCCATTGTCCCCCCATGTCCCCCATATCCCCATGTCCCCCCTGACCCGTGTCCCCCCCATGTGTCCCCATTGTCCCCGTGTCCCCCCCAGGACGTGTCATGCGGGGACCTGTGGGGGCTGCACTTCGGGCTGCGGGCGCTGCAGCACATGGGGGGGGGTGGCGGGGGGGTCCCTGGCCCCCCGGGTTCAGCGCTTGGTCGCCCAGCTGAGCTTCGTCACACACTGTCACATACAGGTGGGGGGGGCAGCATTTGGGGGGGGGCGTCTCAGGGAGGGTCCAAGGTCATTCTGGGGGTCTGGGGGGGTTTGGGGGGTCCAGGGCCATTCGGGGGGGGGGGGGTCTCAGGGGGTTTGGGGGGCTCTGGGGGGGGGCTCTGGGGGTCCAAGGTAATTCTGGGGGGTCTCAGGGGGCTCTGTGGTAATTCTGGGTGAGGGGTCTTGGTGCAATGGGGGAGTCTCAAAGGGGTCTGGGGGGTTTGGGGGGTCCAAGGTAATTCTGGGGGGGTCTCAGTGCAGTGGGGGGGTCTCAAAGGGGTTTGGAGGGCTCTGGGCAGGGGGGGGGGGTGGGTCTTGGTGCAATGGGGGGCGTCTCGGGGGGGGTACAAGGTAATACTGGGGAGGGGTCTCAGGGGGTTATGGGGACATCAGGGTAATTCGGGGGGGGGGGGGGATCTTGTTGCAATGGGGGTCTGGGGGGATTTAGGGGAGTCCAATGTCATTCTGGAGGTCTCAGGGGGGGTCTGAGGACCCTAGGGGGGGTCTCAGGGCGACCCAAGGTCATTCTGGGGGGGATTAGGGGACCCTGGGGTTCTCAAGGGTCCGGGGGGGATTTGGGGGTTCTTGGGGGGGGGGTCCCTGTGTCTTCTGGGGGGGGGTTGGGGGTTCTGGGGGCTTGGGGGGTCCCCGGAGAGGATTTGGGGGGATTGGGGAGGTCCTTGTGGGTTTTGGGGGGAGAGTGGGGGGTCCTGGGAGGTTTGGGGGTCCCAGGGAGGTCCCTGTGGGTTTGGGGGGGGGGGGTTGGGGGTCCCAGGGGGAGATTTGGGGGGGTTGGGGGGGTCCCTGTGGGTTTTGGGGGGAGAGTGGGGGGGTCCTGGGGGGTTTGGGTGTCCCAGGGAGGTACCTGTGGGTTTGGGGGGGGTTCTGGGGGTTTGGGGGGGCCATGGTGACCCCCCCCCCCCAACCCCGTACCCCAGGACCCCCAGGGCTGCGTGCGGCTGCGCCCGGTGAACGTGTCGCGGGTGCTGGAGACGCTGGTGCAGCAGCTGGGGGGGGCTGCGCCACCGACCCCCCCACTTCCCCACCTGCGCCCGCCTGCGCTGCCACACAGGTGACCCCCCCCCAGACAAGACACCCTGAGACCCCCCTGACCCCCCCATAAATCCCCCGGTGACCCCCTGGCCCCCCCAATTGAGGGGAGACCCCCCCATCACCCTGTGACCCCCTGAGACCCCCCTGAACCCCCTGACCCCCCCAATTGAGGGGAGACCCCCCTGATCCCCCATAAATCCCCCATGACCCCCTGGCCCCCCCAATTGAGGGGATCCCCCCCTGACCCCCCCGGGACCCCCAATTGAAGGGTGACCCCCTGACCCCCCCAATTGAGGGGTTCCCCCCCTGACCCCCCCATGACCCCCCTGACCCCACCTGAGACCCGCAATTGAGGGGTGACCCCCCCCGACCCCCCCAATTGAGGGGACCCCCCCAATGGAGGGGTGACCCCCCTGACCCCCCCGTTTCTCCGCAGCCCCCCCTGCGAGCGCCCCTCCCCCCCCCCAGCGTTTGGGGGCTCCCGCCCCCCCCTCACCCCCCCCCCACGGGCTGCTCCTGCTGGGGGGGGTCGGGGGGGGCCTGGGGGTCCTGGCGGCCGCGTGGGGCCTGAGGAGGCGCCTGCGAGCGCAGGTGGGAACTGGGGGGACTGGGAGAACTGGGGGGGGAACTGGGGAGGCACTGGGGGGACTGGGGCAACTGGGAGCAATGGGGGACACTGAGGGGGGGAACTGGAGGGGGGAACTGGGAGCACTGGGGGGACTGGGGGAGGGAACTGGGGGCACTGGGGAGGGTTCTTGGGGTGAACTGGGGGGACACTGGGAGCACTGGGGGGACTGGGGTGGACTTGGGGAGGGAACTGGGAGCACTGGGAGGAACTGGAGGAGGGGAACTGGGAGCACAGGCGGGGGGAAACTGGGAGTACTGGGGGAACTGGGGAGACACTGGGGGCACTGAGGGGGGTACTGGGGTGCACTGGGGGGACACTGGGCAACACTGGGAGGGAACTGGAGGGACACTGGGGGCACTGGGGGGACAGACTCGGGTCCGGGGGGGGGCAGGGTATGGGGCTGCCCGGACGCCTGGGTCCTCATCCCACCTCCACCCCCACCCAGGCTGGCTGAGCTGCCACAGGATCGGGCCCCCCGGGGACATAAACGTGTCATTGAGACATTGAGACTCAGACTGGTTTGGGGTGGGGGGGAACTGGGATGAACTGGGATGCGGCACAGCAGACTGGAACCATGGGACTCAACTGGTCTTTACTGGTAGTTACTGGGGGGGCTGTAACTGGTGGGGCTGTAACTGGTTTGTACTGGGGGGGCTGTAACTGGGCTGAACTGGTTTGTACTGGGGGGGGCTGTAACTGGGCTGAACTGGTTTGTACTGGGGGGGCTATAACTGGGCTGAACTGGTTTGTACTGGGGGGGCTGTAACTGGGCTGAATTGGTCTGTACTTGGGGGGCTGTAACTGGTCTGTACTGGTGGTTACTGGTGGTTACTGGGGGGCTGTAACTGGGCTGAACTGGTTTGTACTGGGGGAGGCGGTAACTGGGCTGAACTGGTTTGTACTGGGGGGGCAGTAACTGGGCTGAACTGGTCTGTACTGGGGGGGCAGTAACTGGGCTGAACTGGTTTGTACTGGGGGGGCTATAACTGGGCTGAACTGGTTTGTACTGGGGGGGCTGTAACTGGGCTGAATTGGTCTGTACTTGGGGGGCTGTAACTGGTCTGTACTGGTGGTTACTGGTGGTTACTGGGGGGGGTGCAACTTGGCTGAACTGGTGGTTACTGGGGGCTGTAACTGGTCTGAACTGGTCTGTACTTGGGGGGCTGTAACTGGTCTGTACTGGTGGTTACTGGTGGTTACTGGGGGGCTGTAACTGGGCTGAACTGGTTTGTACTGGGGGAGGCGGTAACTGGGCTGAACTGGTTTGTACTGGGGGGGGCAGTAACTGGGCTGAACTGGTTTGTACTGGGGAGGCTATAACTGAGCTGAACTGGTCTGTACTGGGGGGGCTATAACTGGGCTGAACTGGTTTGTACTGGTGGGGCTGTAACTGGGCTGAACTGGTTTGTACTGGTGGTTACTGGGGGGGCTGTAACTGGGCTGAACTGGTTTGTACTGGTGGGGCTGTAACTGGGCTGAACTGGTCTGTACTGGTGGTTACTGGGGGGGCTGTAACTGGGCTGAACTGGTTTGTACTGGTGGGGCTGTAACTGGGCTGAACTGGTCTGTACTGGTGGTTACTGGGGGGGCAGTAACTGGGCTTTACTGGTTTGTACTGGTGGGGCTATAACTGGGCTGAACTGGTCTGTACTGGTGGTTACTGGGGGGGCTGTAACTGGGCTTTACTGGTGATTACTGGTGGGGCTATAACTGGGCTGAACTGGTCTGTACTGGGGGGGCTATAACTGGGCTGAACTGGTCTGTACTGGTGGTCACTGGGGGGGCGCCCTGCGGGGGCCGGGCCGGGGGGGCAGGAGGCAGAGCAGGGACAGGGACAGGAGCAGCAGCAGGGACAACAGGGACAGCACTGGGGACATCGGGGACACTGGAGATGGGGACGGTGGCCCCGGGGGTGGTGGCAGCGCCAGCAGCACCCGCGGGGACGGTGACAACAACTGTGGGGACGGTGACAACAGCCGCGGGGACGGTGACAGTGCCAGGGGCCTGTGGGGGGACAGAGGGGACAGGAGCCGTGGGGACAGAGGGGACACAGGAGCTGTGGGGACAGAGGGGACAGGAGCCATGGGGCAGAGCTGCCATCCTACCTGTGCCTGTCCCCTGCTGTCCCCTCCGTGTCCCCTGCTGTCCCCTCTCTGTCCCCGGTGCTGTCCCCTGTCCCTGGCTGGAGCTGTGGGGAGGGGTCGTCAGGAGTGTCCCCACGTCCCCCTGTCCCCACGTCCCCCTGTCCCCACGTCCCCCTGTCCCCATGTCCCCTTGTCCCCATGTCTCCCTGTCCCCATATCTCCATGTCCCCCTGTCCCCATGTCTCCCTGTCCCCATGTTCCCATGTCCCCATATCTCCATGTCCCCCGTCCCCCACATCCCCCTGTCTCCACCTCCCCCTGTCCCCATGTCCCCCATATTCCTCTGTCCCCATGTCCCCCTGTCCCCCAACCCCCACTCCCCACTGTCCCCATGTCCCACATACCCCCTGTCCCCCCTCGTCCCCCCTTGTCCCCATGTCCCCATGTCCTCTTGTCCCCCCTTGTCCCCATGTCCCCCATATCCCCCTGTCCCCATGTCTCCCTGTCCCCATGTTCCCATGTCCCCATATCCCCATGTCCCCCATCCCCCACATTCCCCTGTCCCCCTGTCCCCCATGTCCCCTTGTCCCCATGTCCCCTTGTCCCCCCTTGTCCCCTGTCCCCCTGTCCCTATCCGTGTCCCCTCACCCCACACTCCTCGATCTCATCCCCCAGCGGCTGCCCCAGGACGTTGTCACCTTTCCCGGGGGGGGCCCAGGGCCGCCTGTGTGAGGAACATGAGCTTGAGGGGGGGCCACAGTGTCCCCAGGTGTCCCCCCCATGTCCCCTCATGGCCCTGTGTCCCCACATCCCCACTCACATGTCCCACTTGTCCCCCATCTGTCCCAGCTGCTGCTGGAGCCGTGTCGTCTGCAGCTGCAGCTCCTGGCGGGGGGGACACAGGGTTTGGGGGGGGTGTCACCCCATGTCACCCCTCCATGTCACCCCATGGCCGGGGTGGGGGTGGGGGGTGCAGGGGACCCCCCGTACCTGCAGCCCCCGCTCGTGCTTGCCCAGCTGGGTCCTGAGCTCCTGCTCACGCTGGGCGGCCTGGGGGGGTCAGGGGGGGTCATGGGGGTCTTGGGGGGTTCAGGGGGGTTATGGGGGTCTGGGGGGTCAGAGGAGGTCAGGGGGTCATGGGAGTTCGGGGGGGGTCAGAGGAGTCGGGGTGTCAGGAGTCTTGGGGGGGTCAGAGGGGTCTGGGGGTTCTGGAGGGGTCAGGGGGATCAGAGGGGTCTGGGGGGGTCATGGGGATCTTGAGGGGGGTCTGGGAGGTCAGGGGGGGTCAGGGGGATCTCCCCTCAATTGGGGGGGTTCTTGGGGGAGTCAGGGGGGTCTCCCCTGAATTGGGGTGACCCCCCCATCCCACACTCACCTGTGCCAGCGCCAGGTCCTGTGCCGAGAGCTGTGCGGAGCAGGAGCCAAGCTGGGCCTGGGGGGACAGGGGGGGGACATGGGGACATGGGGGGGGTCACCGGTGTCCCCAGGGGGTGCGGGGGGGTCGGGCCCCCCCTCGTTAAGGAGCCACACTCACCTGCAGCCAGGTCAGCTCGGCCCCCAGCGCCCGCACCTGCGGCTGCAGCTGCTGCCCCTCGGCCGCCAGCCGCTGGCTCTGGGACAGACGGACGGACACCGTGACACTGGCCCTGGTCACCCCCATGTCACCTCCATGTCACCCCCTGTCCCTTGGCCACCAGCCGCTGGCTATGGGACCAACAGACACAGTGACACTGGCCCTGGTCACCCCCCATGTCACCTCCTATCCCCCGTGTCACCCCCTGTGTCACCCCCTGGCCCCTGGGTCACCCCCCGTGTCACCCCCTGGCCCCTGGGTCACCCCCTGTGTCACCCCCCGTGTCACCCCTTGGCCCCTGGGTCACTCTCTGTGTCACCCCTGTCCCTCAGCCACCAGGCGCTGGTTCTGGGGACAGACGGAGACACGGTGACACTGGCCCTGGGGACACGGTGACACTGGCCCCATGTCACCCCCCCCGTGTCACCCCCCTGTCCCCAGCATCCCGCCCAGTGTCCCCCCCATCCCCTGTGTCCCCCCCGTGTCACCCCGTGTCCCCCCCTGTCCCCAGTGTCAACCCAGTGCCCCGCAGTGTCCCCATTGTCCCCTCACCTCCTCCTGCAGCTCGTCCACCCGCCCATGCAGGTTCTGCTGCTCCTTCTCCTGGGGGGGGGACACCAGGTGGGGTCACTGTGCTCAGGGGTGTCCCCATGTCCCCATGTCCCCTCCCCAGGTGGGGTCAGGGTGCTCAGGGGTGTCCCCATGTCCCCGTGTCCCCTCCCCAGGTGGGGTCACTGTGCTCAGGGGTGTCCCCATGTCCCCGTGTCCCCTCCCCAGGTGGGGTCAGGGTGCTCAGGGGTGTCCCCATGTCCCCGTGTCTCCTCCCCAGGTGGGGTCACTGTGCTCAGGGGTGTCCCCATGTCCCCTCCCCAGGTGGGGTCACTGTGCTCAGGGGTGTCCCCATGTCCCCGTGTCCCCTCCCCAGGTGGGGTCACTGTGCTCAGGGGTGTCCCCATGTCCCCTTGTCCCCTCCCCAGGTGGGGTCAGGGTGCTCAGGGGTGTCCCCATGTCCCCGTGTCTCCTCCCCAGGTGGGGTCACTGTGCTCAGGGGTGTCCCCATGTCCCCATGTCCCCTCCCCAGGTGGGGTCAGGGTGCTCAGGGATGTCCCCGTGTCCTTGTGTCACCTCCCCAGGTGGGGTCAGGGTGCTCAGGGGTGTCCCCATGTTCCTGTGTCCTTGTGTTCCCATGTCCCCATGTCCCCGTGTCCCCTCACCAGGTGCCGCAGGTGTCCCCACAGCTCCTGGTCCTTCTCCTGCAGCCTCTTGGCCACGGTCCTGAGCTCCTGCAGCTCCTCGGAGGTGACACGGGCCAGGGACAGCGCCTGCTGGCTGCTGGGGACAGGGACAGTGTCACCAGAGTCACCCTGTGTCCCCTCAGGCACAGGACAGGACCTGGTGGCTGCTGGGGACAGTGACACCATGTCACCATGTCCCCCACCCCTGCATCCCCATGTCACTCACCCCCCTGAGCTGTCCCCTGTTCCCAAGTCTCCCTGTCCCCATGTTCCTCACCCCCTGACCTGTCCCTGTCCCCATGTCCCTTGTCCCTCATCCCCGGAGGTGTCCCCATGTCCCCTGTCCCTATGTCCCCATGTCCCCTGTCCCTATGTCGCCTGTCCCTCACCCCCGGAGGTGTCCCCATGTCCCCTGTCCCTATGTCCCCATGTCCCCTGTCCCCATGTCCCCTGTCCCTCACCCCCGGAGGTGTCCCCATGTCCCCTGTCCCTATGTCCCCATGTCCCATGTCCCCTGTCCCTCACCCCTGGAGGTGTCCCCATGACCCTGTCCCCTGTCCCTCACCCCCGCAGGTGTCCCCATGTCCCCTGTCCCCATGTCCCCTGTCCCCATGTCCCATGTCCCTCACCCCCAGAGGTGTCCCCATGTCCCCTGTCCCTCACCCCCGCAGGTGTCCCCATGTCCCCTGTCCCCTGTCCCTCTGTCCCCATGTCCCTGTCCCTCACCCCCAGAGGTGTCCCCATGTCCCCTGTCCCTCTGTCCCCATGACCCTGTCCCTCACCCCGCGCAGGTGTCCCCATGTCCCTCTGTCCCCATGTCCCTGTCCCTCACCCCCGCAGGTGTCCCCATGTCCCTCTGTCCCCGTGTCCCTGTCCCTCACCCGCGCAGGTGTCCCCATGTCCCTCTGTCCCCATGTCCCTGTCCCTCACCCGCGCAGGTGTCCCCATGTCCTTCTGTCCCCATGTCCCTGTCCCTCACCCGCGCAGGTGTCCCCATGTCCCTCTGTCCCCATGTCCCTGTCCCTCACCCGCGCAGGTGTCCCCATGTCCCTGTGTCCCCATGTCCCTGTCCCTCACCCGCGCAGGTGTCCCCATGTCCCCTGTCCCTCTGTCCCCATGTCCCTGTCCCTCACCCGCGCAGGTGTCCCCATGTCCCCTGTCCCTCTGTCCCCATGTCCCTGTCCCTCACCCGCGCAGGTGTCCCCATGTCCCTGTCCCTCACCCGCGCAGGTGTCCCCATGTCCCCTGTCCCTCTGTCCCCATGTCCCTGTCCCTCACCCGCGCAGGTGTCCCCATGTCCCTGTGTCCCCATGTCCCTGTCCCTCACCCGCGCAGGTGTCCCCATGTCCCCATGTCCCATGTCCCTGTCCCTCACCCGCGCAGGTGTCCCCGCAGCCGCTGTGTCTCCTGCTCCAGCCTGGCGTTGGTCTCCTCGGCCACCTCCAGCTCCCGCTGCAGCTTCTCGTTGCGCTCGGCCAAGCGCTCGGCGCGGCTGCGCAGCCCCGCGGCCTCGCTGCACACGGACGGACAGACGGACGGACAGGGGACATGGGGACGGGGACAGGTCAGGGGGTGAGGGGCATGGGGACAGGAACATGGGGACATGGGACAGGGACAGGTCAGGGGGTGAAGGACAAGGGACATGGGGACATGGGACAGGGACAGGTCAGGGGGGTGAGGGACAGGGGACATGGGGACAGGGACAGGGACAGGTCAGGGGCTGAGGGACAGGGGACATGGGGACATGGGGCAAGGACAAGGGACATGGGGACATGGCACAGGGACAGGTCAGGGGGTGAGGGACATGGGGACAGGGGACATGGGACAGGGACAGGTCAGGGGGGTGACAAACAAAGGGACAGGGGACATGGGGACAGGGACAGGTCAGGGGCTGAGGGACAGGGGACATGGGGACATGGGGACATGGGGCAAGGACAAGGGACAGGGGACATGGGCACAGGGACAGGTCAGGGGGTGAGGGACATGGGGACAGGGGACATGGGACAGGGACAGGTCAGGGGGGTGAGGGACAGGGGACATGGAGACATGGGACAAGGACAGGGGACATGGGGACATGGGACAGGGCAGGGGGTGAGGAACAGGGACAAGGGACATAGGGACAGGGGTCATGGGGACATGGGACAGCTCCGAGTGTGAGGGACAGGGGCAGGAGACACAGGGGTGAGGGACACGGGGACATGGTGTCACTGTCCCCAGCAGCCGCCAGGTCCTGGCCCTCACCCAAGGGGACACGGGGTGACACGGGGTGACTCTGGTGACACAGGGT
This sequence comes from Columba livia, assembly GCF_036013475.1. Lineage (NCBI taxonomy): Eukaryota > Metazoa > Chordata > Aves > Columbiformes > Columbidae > Columba > Columba livia. The sequence goes on from NW_027043177.1 coordinate 14,271, forward strand.
GACACTGGTGACACGGGGTGTCCCTGCATGTCCCCTCCCGGCACTCACGCGCTGGCCGCGTCGTCGCTGTCACCGTCACCCTCGGGCTGCGCGGTGGCCGCGCGTCCTTCACCGGCTGTGGGACGGGCATGGGGGGGTTGGCGTCTGTCTGTCTGTCTGTCTGTCTGTCTGTCTGTCTGTGTGTCCGTCCATCCAGCGTGTCACCCACCTGCCAGCGCCAGGCCCAGGTCACCGGCCGCCACGTCGCGCTCCTCGGCGAGGCCACAGCCACTGGGGACAGGACGGGGGTTGTGACACGGGAACTGCGGTGTCCCCCTTGTCACCCAGCTGGCCCTGGCCCCCTGTCACCCAGACCCCTGGTACTGACCTGTCCCCCTGTCCCCTTGTCCCTGTCCCTCTGTCCTATCCCCTGTCCCTGTCCTCCTTGTCCCTGTCCCCCTGTCCCTTTCCCATCTCCCTTGTCCCTGTCCCCATGTCCCACTTGTCTCTGTTCCCGTTCTCCCTGTCCCTGTCCCCTTGTCCCTGTCCCCATCCATGTCCCCCTGTCCTATCCCCTGTCCCTGTCCTCCTGTCCTGTCCTGTCCTGTCCTGTCCTGTCCCTGTTCCTTCCCCCCTGTCTTGTCTCCCTGTCCCTTTGTCCCCCTGTCCCTTGTCCCCCTTGTCCCCCTTGTCCCCCATGTCCCCCTGTCCCATGTCCCCTTGTCCCCCATGTCCCCCTGTCCCTTTCCCCCATCCCTGTTCCTGTCCCCCTGTCCCTTTCCCTCTGTCCTGCCCTGGGGACAGGGACAGTGTCACCAGAGTCACCCTGTGTCACCCCGTGTCACCCCGTGTCCCCTCAGGCACAGGACAGGACCTGGTGGCTGCTGGGGACAGTGACACCATGTCACCATGTCCCCCACCCCTGCATCCCCATGTCACTCACCCCCTGAGCTGTCCCCTGTTCCCAAGTCTCCCTGTCCCCATGTCCCCATGTTCCTCACCCCCTGACCTGTCCCTGTCCCCATGTCCCCTGTCCCTCATCCCTAGAGGTGTCCCCATATCCCACCAGGTCTGTCCACCTGTCCGTCCTGCAGGCTGTGATCCATTCCCTCATGACGTCTCTGAACCGTGGCCAGTCCAGCCCTGTCCCCTTATCCTGTCCTGTCCCCCTGTCCCTGTCCCTGTCCCCATGTCTGTCCACCTGTCCGTCCTGCAGGCTGTGATCCATTCCTTCATGACGTCCCTGAACCGTGGCCAGTCCTGTCCTGTCCCCCTGTCCCTGTCCCTGTCCCCATGTCTGTCCACCTGTCCGTCCTGCAGGCTGTGATCCATTCCCTCATGACGTCCCTGAACCGTGGCCAGTCCAGCCCTGTCCCCTTATCCTGTCCTGTCCCCCTGTCCCTGTCCCCGTGTCTGTCCACCTGTCCGTCCTGCAGGCTGTGATCCATTCCCTCATGACGTCCCTGAACCGTGGCCAGTCCAGCGCGGCGCCGGTGGCCGCGGGGTCCAGCATGCGGAGCAGCCCCCGCAGCTGCGCGGCCTCACGCTGCCCGGTGAGCGCCCGCAGGTACCGGACCACGCGCTGCGCTGGGACCACCCCTGGGGACAAAGGGGACATCAGGGGACATCAGGGACCGGACCACGCGCTGCGCTGGGACCACCCCTGGGGACAACAGGGGACATCAGGGGACATCAGGGACCGGACCACGCGCTGCGCTGGGACCACCCCTGGGGACAACAGGGGACATCAGGGGACATCAGGGACCGGACCACACGGAGCACTGGCACCACCCCTGGGGACAAAGGGGACAACAGGGGACATCAGGGGACATCAGGGACCGGACCACGCGCTGCGCTGGGACCACCCCTGGGGACAAAGGGGACATCAGGGGACATCAGGGACCGGACCACACAGTGCACTGGGACCACCCCTGGGGACAAAGGGGACAACAGGGGACATCAGGGGACATCAGGGACCAGACCACGCGCTGCGCTGGGACCACCCCTGGGGACAACAGGGGACATCAGGGGACATCAGGGACCGGACCACACGGAGCACTGGCACCACCCCTGGGGACAAAGGGGACAACAGGGGACATCAGGGGACATCAGGGACCGGACCACGCGCTGCGCTGGGACCACCCCTGGGGACAAAGGGGACATCAGGGGACATCGGGGACCGGACCACACAGTGCGCTGGGACCACCCCTGGGGACAAAGGGGACATCAGGGGACATCAGGGACCAGACCACACAGTGCGCTGGGACCACCCCTGGGGACAACAGGGGACAACAGGGACTGAACCATGCACTGGGCTGGGACCACCCCTGGGGACAAAGGGGACATCAGGGACCGGACCACGCGCTGCGCTGGGACCACCCCTGGGGACAAAGGGGACATCAGGGGACATCAGGGACCGGACCACGCGCTGCGCTGGGACCACCCCTGGGGACAACAGGGGACAACAGGGACTGAACCATGCACTGGGCTGGGACCACCCCTGGGGACAACAGGGGACATCAGGGACCAGACCACACGGAGCACTGGCACCACCCCTGGGGACAAAGGGGACAACAGGGGACATCAGGGGACATCAGGGACCAGACCACACAGTGCGCTGGGACCACCCCTGGGGACAAAGGGGACATCAGGGGACATCAGGGGACATCAGGTACCGGACCACGCGCTGCGCTGGGACCACCCCTGGGGACAAAGGGGACATCAGGGGACATCAGGGACCAGACCACGCGCTGCGCTGGGACCACCCCTGGGGACAAAGGGGACAACAGGGGACATCAGGGACCAGACCACACAGTGCGCTGGGACCACCCCTGGGGACAAAGGGGACAACAGGGGACATCAGGGACCAGACCACACAGTGCACTGGGACCACCCCTGGGGACAACAGGGGACATCAGGGGACAACAGGGACTGGACCACACGGTGCGCTGGGACCACCCCTGGGGACAACAGGGGACAAAACACCCCATCAGGTACTGAATGACACGATGGGCTGGGACCCTTCCTGGGGACAGAACAGGGGACAAAATGGGGGACCCCCCACTGGGTACCAAAGCACACGATGCACTGGGATCATCCCTGGGGAAAAAATGGGGGGGACACCCCCAGACACCCCATCAGGTACCAAACCACGTGCTGGGATGGGACCGTTCCTGGGGGGACAAAACGGGTGACACCCCCATGGACACCCCCAGACACCCCGTCCATCAGGTACTGAACCATGTGCCGGCTGGGGATCAAACTGGGGGGGTCAGGATGTGGGGGACCCATGGACACCCCCATGATCACCCTGTCCCTCATGGTGACCCCCCCATGGTCACCCTGTGTCTGGGGGGGTCAGGGGTTGCTTGGGGACCCCCATGTCACCCTGTCCCTGTGGGGGGGTCAGGGGGTGCCTGGGGACCCCCATAGTCACCCTGTCCCTGTGGGGGGGTCAGAGGGTGCCTGGTGACCCCCCAAAGTCACCCTGTCCCTAGGGGGGGGTCAGGGGGTAGTTGGGGACCCCCATGGTCACTCTATCCCTGTGGGGGGGTCAGGGGGTGCCTGGGGACCCCCATGGTCACCGTGACCCTGTCAGGGGGTCAGAGGGTGCCTGGTGACCCCCCCATGGTCACCCTGTGTCTGGGGGGGGGGGGGAGGGGGTTCTTGGGGACCCCCATGGTCACCGTGCCCCTGTGGGGGGGGTCAGAGGGTGTCTGGTGACCCCCCACGGTCACCCTGTGTCTGGGGGGGGGGGTCAGGGGGTAGTTGGGGACCCCCATAGTCACCCTGCCCCTGTGGGGGGGTCAGAGGGTGCCTGGGGACCCCCCCATGGTCACCCTGTGTCTGGGGGGGGGGGGGGAGGGGCAGGGGGTTCTTGGGGACCCCCATGGTCACCGTGCCCCTGTGGGGGGGTCAGGGGGTGCCTGGGGACCCCCATGGTCACCGTGACCCTGTCAGGGGGTCAGAGGGTGCCTGGTGACCCCCCCATGGTTACCCTGCCCCTGGGGGGGGGTCAGGGGGTGCCTGGGGACCCCCGGTACCTGTTTGCTGGGGGTCGCAGGCAGCGAAGGTGCAGCTGAGCACGAACTCCTCGGTGGAGCCGCCCTGGGCTGGGGACAGTTTGGGGGTCACGGGGGGGGGTCCCTCATTTGACCCCCAAACTCCACCCCACTCGGTACCCACTGGGGGACGGTGGCTGTGGGGCCTCAGCCCCCCCGGGACTGTGGGGCTGCTGGGTGGACATGGGGGACACGGGGGGATATGGGGGGACACGGGGGGGATATGTGGGGGAAAACGGGGGGTCACGGGGGGATATGGGGGGGGACAGAGGGGACACGGAAGGGGATGGGGGGACACAGGGGGACAGGGAGGGATATGGGAGGACACGGGGGCGCCCGACGGGCCGCGGTCTCCTCACAGCGCCGGGGGGCGGGGCCGGGCGCGAGCTTTTCCCGCCCAAAAGGGGAACGGGGCGAGGAAAGGGGCGTGGCCTAGCGCGAGCCGTTCCCGCCTCCTATAAAAAGGGGCGGGGCGAGCGCCGCCTCACGCAGACGGAGGGGTCGGTGGTGGCGGCGGGTTTGTGTCCCCGTCCCGCTCCCTTCAGTGTCCCCATCCCATCCCGCTCCCTTCAGTGTCCCCGTCCCGGTCCCGCTCCCGTTAGTGTCCCCGTCCCGGTTCGTGTTCCAGCCGCGTTTATTTCCCGGCAGCGGCGGGAGATCAGACACTCGGGCCCCGGTTCCCCCCCGGCCCGTCCCCCCCTCACAGCCCCCGCAGCAGCTTCTCGTAGTCGGGGTCCAGGTTCCTGACCAGGAACATCGACACCAGCAGCAGGACCAGCTGGGGGACACGGTGAGACACGGGCCTGCACCCCCCATGGCCCCCCAAATCCCCCCTTAATACCCCCATAGACCCCCAGAGCCCCCCAAATCCCCTATAGCCCACCAATCCCCCCCTAGACTCCCAGAGCCCCCCAAATCCCCTATAGCTCCCCAACTCTCCCCTAGACCCCCAGAGTGCCCCAAATCCCCTATAGCCCCCCAACCTCCCCATAGACCCCCATAGCCCCCCCAACCTCCCCATGGCCCCCCAAATCCCCTATAGCGCCCCCCCCCCAGCCCCCCAAATCCTCCCAGGGACCACAAACACTCCCCAGAGTCCCCAGCCCCGGGGTGGGGGGGAAGTCTCATTGCAAAGCCTTATGGGTCACGACCCCCCCCCCCCCAACGAAAGGTCACCAGGTCAAGGGTGGGGATGTGGGGATACATGAGCTGCAGTGAAATGGGCGTGGCCACAAGTGGGGGGGGGGGGGGGCGAGGCCACGCCCATGGCCACACCCACAAGTCGCTGGGTTGATGCTGGGGAGGGTTTATTGTGGGGGGGTGACACTGGGAGTGATGAAGATGATGATGATGATGGTGACGATGGTGACAATGGTGATGCCAGTCCCAGGGGGTCCTGGGTGGGGGTCCCAGGGCAGGGAGGCGCCTGCGGGAGATGACGGAGGTTTGTGGGGGGAGAGGGTCTTTTTAGGGGGGGGGGAGGTTGAAGAGGGAGAAGTGGGGGGTCTGGGGGGGTCTATGGGGGGATCTATGGGGGGTGGGGTCTGGGGAATCTGGAGGGTTTCGAGTGGGGTGTATGGGGGGATAGGGGGTGTCTGAGAGTTTGGGGGAGGGTCTGGGGGCAATGGGGGGTGTTGGAGGGTCTGTGGGGAGATGGGGGGTGTGGGTGGGTCTGGGGGAGACTGTGGGGGGTTTGGGGGCGTCCTGGGGGTCTGAGGCTCGATTGGGGGTCCTGAAGAAGGGGTTGGGTGGGTCTGTGGATATGGGGGGGTCTGTGTGTCTTGTGGGGGTCTGTGGGTTCTGAGGGGTCTGTGGGTTTTGGGGGGGTCTGTGTGTTCTGGGGGGTCTTTGGGGCCCCCCTGGGTCTCACCCTCAGGCCGGGCCCCCCCCCGGCGCCTCGAATTTCTTCTTCCGTCCCTCCATCCCGCTCAGTGCGTCCACGTTCTTGCGCCAATCACCGACCTCGCGGCTCTCCTGCCCCGCCCCCCCGTCAGGGACACGCCCCACGGACACGCCCACCAATCGGGGACACGCCCAACCGTGGGGAACACGCCCATGGCCACGCCCACCCACCGGGGACACGACCCCAGTCCCAGACACGCCCACCCACCAGGGACACACCCCTGACCACGCCTGCCACCGGCCACGCCCCCTCCCCCAGCACTCCACCCCATTGGCTCCCACCTTTCTCTGGCCACACCCACTGCTCGGCCACGCCCCTTCCTGTCCCCTCCTCCCCCTGCCATGTCCCCAGCCATGACCCCGCGTGTCCCCCCATGTCCCCCCCCAGTGTCCCCCCATTCCCTTGGTGACCCCCAGTGTCCCCAACCATGTCCCCATGTACCCCCGTGATGTCCCCCCTGCGATCTGTCCCCCCCCGCAGTGTCCCCATGTGTCCCTCCCTCTGGTGTCCCCAATGTCCCCCAGTGTCCCCGTTTGTCCCCAGGGAGCCATGGTGGCACCTGGTGCTGTGTCCCTTCATGTCCCCAGTGTCCCCATTTCCTTCCCTGGTGCTCCCACATGTGTCCCCATGTCCCCCCTCAGTGTGTCCTCAGTGTCCCCACGATATCCTCTTGGTGTCCCCATTTGTCACCCACCTCAGCCTCGTCTTCAACCCTGGTGTCCCCATTTGTGTGTCCCCAATGTCCCCATTTCCTCCCCCAGTGTCCCCACACATGTCCCCACGATGTGCCCTTTGGTGTCCCCATTGTCACCCACCTTCTCAGCTTCATCCTTGTGCACCTGCCGCAGACCCACCCCCACCCCCGCGTCCCCATATGTGTCCCCAATGTCCCCATTTCCTCCCCTGGTGTCTCCCCCATGGTGTCCCCACATGTGTCCCTACAATGTCCCCATTTGTCACCCACCTTCTCAATCTCATCTTTGTGCACCTGCCATGGTCACACCCCCACCCTGGTGTCCCCATATGTGTCCCCAATGTCCCCATTTCCTCCCCTGGTGTCTTCCCCATGGTGTCCCCACACATGTGTCCGATGTCCCCAATGTCCCCCTGGTGTCCCCATTGTCACGCACCTTCTCGGCCTCGTCCTTGCGCACCTGCCGCAGCCCGGCGCGCAGGTCGGTCCCCACGCGGTGCTTGGTCCCCAGCAGCGCGGCCATCATGGCGTCCGCGGACAGACGGACGCGGCGCAGCGCGGGACGGACAAAGCGCCCGCCCGCCACGCGGCGGCGGAGCTCGTCCATCTGGGGACATGGGGACAATGGGGACAATGGGGACATTGGGACACAGCTCATCCATCTGGGGACATGGGGACAATGGGACACAGAGCTCGTCCATCTGGGGACATGGGGACATTGGGGACATTGGGACACAGCTCATCCATCTGGGGACATTGGGGACATTGGGGACACAGAGCTCGTCCATATGGGGACAATGGGGGCAATGGGGGCAATGGGACACAGAGCTCGTCCATCTGGGGACATGGGGACAATGGGGACACTGGGGACAATGGGACACAGAGCTCGTCCATCTGGGGACATGGGGACATTGGGGACATTGGGGGCAATGGGGACATTGGGGACAATGGGACACAGAGCTTGTCCATCTGGGGACATGGGGACATTGGGGACAATGGGACACAGAGCTCGTCTATCTGGGGACATGGGGACATTGTGGGGAAAGTGGGGACATGGAGCCCACAGCTCGTCCATCTGGGGACATTGGGGACATTGTGGGGACATGGAGCCCACAGCTCCTCCATCTGGGGACATGGGGACATTGTGGGGGCATGGAGCCCACAGCTCCTCCATCTGGGGACATGGGGACATTGTGGGGGCATGGAGCCCACAGCTCCTCCATCTGGGGACATGGGGGACATTGTAGGGACAAGGGGACATGGAGCCCACAGCTCCTCCATCTGGGGACATGGGGGACATTGTGGGGACAAGGGGACATGGAGCCCACAGCTCCTCCATCTGGGGACATGGGGGACGTTGTGGGGACAAGGGGACATCATGGGGACATGGAGCCCACAGCTCCTCCATCTGGGGACATGGGGACATTGTGGGGACATGGAGCCCACAGCTCCTCCATCTGGGGACATGGGGACATTGTGGGGGCATGGAGCCCACAGCTCCTCCATCTGGGGACATGGGGGACATTGTAGGGACAAGGGGACATGGAGCCCACAGCTCCTCCATCTGGGGACATGGGGGACATTGTGGGGACAAGGGGACATGGAGCCCACAGCTCCTCCATCTGGGGACATGGGGGACGTTGTGGGGACAAGGGGACATCATGGGGACATGGAGCCCACAGCTTCTCCATCTGGGGACATGGGGACATTGTGGGGACATGGAGCCCACAGCTCCTCCATCTGGGGACATGGGGGACATTGTAGGGACAAGGGGACATGGAGCCCACAGCTCCTCCATCTGGGGACATGGGGGAACACATGATGGGGACACAAGGGGACACGGGAGACACAGGAGAGACATGGGGTGACGTGGGGACATGATGGGGACACAGGGGTGACACGGGGACACAATGGGGACATGGAGTGACACGGGGCTCCCACCTCGGCCACGTTCTTGCTGACACGTGTCCCCATGTCATAGCGCTCCTCGTCCACCCGCCCCACGCGGGCGTGGAGCTCCCGGCACAGCGCCTGGGGACATTGGGGACAATTGGGGACACTGGGGGACACCCCCAGAAACACCCTAATCCTTCATGTCCCCCCCATGTCCCTTTACCTGCAGCTTGGTGACACTCAGCCCCTCGGTCATGGGGTGTCTCAGAGCTCCCCTGTGTCCCCATGTCCCCATGTCCCCACATCCTCCCCCATGGCCCGATACCTGTGCCCATGTTCCCCTCTGTCCCCATGTCCCCCCATGTCCCTTTACCTGCAGCTCAGTGACACTGAGCCCCTTGGTGACGGGTGGGGGACAGAGCTCCCCCATGTCCCCCCTATGTCCCCATATCTCCATGTCCCTGTACCTGTCCCCATGTCCCCCCGTGTCCCCATGTCCCTTTACCTGCAGCTCGGTGACACTGAGCCCCTCAGTGACGGGGTGGGGACAGAGCTCCCCTGTGTCCCCATGTACCCCCATGTCCCCATGGCTCTGTACCTGTCCCCATGTCCCCATGTCCTTTTACCTGTAGCTCGGTGACACCAACCCCATCAGTGATGGGGGGGACAGAGCTCCCCTGTGTCCCCATGTCCCCCCATGTCCCCCCGTGTCCCCATATCCCTGTGCCCCCCTGTGTCCCCATGTCCCCCCATGTCCCTGTGTCCCATGTCCCCATATCCCCATGTCTCCATGTCCCCATGTCCCCGTACCTGCAGCTCGGTGACACTGAGCCCGTCGGTGACGGGGGGGGGACAGAGCTCCCCCAGCAGCCGCGTTTTCTCGGCCGCCCGTTCCTGCTCCTCCCGTTCCAGCTCCCGCTTCGCCCTTTGCAGCAACAGCGTCTTGGGGGGGGGACACATGGGGGGGTGACACGGGGACCCAGGCGTCTGGGGACCCAGGCGTCCGGGGACCCAGGCGTCCCGGGACCCCCCAAACCATCCCCCCCAATCACCTTCAGCTGGAGCTTCCGCGACGCTGAGATTTTGGGTTGTCTCTGGGGGGGGGAGGGGTATACACACAAATGAGGGGGTGTCCCTGGTGTCACCCCCCCCATGTCACCCCCCTCCCTGTGTCCCCGCCCCCCCCCCCAACCTTTGCATGCGGCTCCACCGCGTACGCCCGGTAATTGGCCGAGGATTTGCGGCGCAGTGGGGGGGGCGGCTGTGCCGGGGGGGGCGCGTCCTCCCTATGGGGGGGGGAGGGGACACACAGGGGAGGTGTCAGGACCCCCCCCCCAAGTGTCCCCTCTCCCTCACCCCTCCCATCCCCCACTCACTCTTCAGCCATCCTGGGGGTCACGATGCTGGAACATGGGGGGGGCGGATGAGGGGGGGGCGGGGGGAAGGAGATGAGGGGGGGCTGGGGGGCCGCCCCTCCCCGCCCCCAGCTCCAGTCCTGCCCCTATTTGGGGCCGGTGGCTCCAGGGCTGATAAGGGGGGGCTAAAAATAGCCCTTATCATCAAACCTTCCCCCCGGGGGGACCCAGGCGTCCGGGCTGCCCTGCCCCCCATCCCCAAGGGCACCCAGGGCACCCCCCCCCCCCTCCCGGGGACACCCCCTCCTCACCTCAAAAACCCCCAGCGCACACAGGGGACCCCAGGCGTCCGGGGAATCCCACACCCCCTCCAGGGGACCCAGGCGTTCAGCATCCCCCCGCAGAGTGTGTCACAACCCCCCCACGTCCCAACACCCCCCGTGTCCCCCAACTCCCCCGTTCCCAAACCCCCCATCCCCCCAAATCCCTATGTACCCCCCTATCCCCCCAAAACCGCCCCTTGTCCCCCCAGGGGACCCCCCCCACTCCACCCCCTGGCAACGCCCCCCCCCGACCTCAACATCCCCCCACAAAAAAGGACCCAGGCGTCCGGGACCCCCCCCATCCCCATTACCTGCGGAGCCGGAGCCGGGAGGTGGTGGTGGCACTTTATTAATGGGCAGGGGCGTGGCCGTGGAGGGGGCGTGGCCACATGGATGGGTGTGGCCACATGGATGGGTGTGGCCACGTGGATGGGTGTGGCCACATGGGGCGGGGTCTCGCAGAAGCGGCAGCTTCCCGATTGGGCCGGGACAGGGAGGCGGGCGGGCGTGTGGCAGAGGGGGCGTGGCCCCATGGAAGGGGCGGGGCCTTGTGAAAAGAGGGCGGAGCTTCGTGGAGAGACTGGAACCTCGTCGGGGGGTTTGGGGTTCGGGTTGGGAGGTTTGGCGGGGGGGGGGGAGATGCGGGGCGGCTTCGGGGGATCTGGGGCATTTGGGGGATGGTTTGGTGGGGGGTTAAGGGGGGGTCGGGGCATTCGGGGGGGTTTGGGGGGTGGGTCATGGTGGGGGGGGCCCGCCAGCAGAAGCGGGCGTAGGCGGGGGGTTCCCCGGGCCCCCCCCAGGGCTGGAAGCCGCAGTCCTGGGCCAGCGCGACCACCCGGGCCCGGAACGCGTCCAGCTGGGGGGGGGCGCAGGGTTGGCGCGAACCTGGGGGGGGGGGGACACAGAGGTCATGACCCTGGGTGGGGGGGGTCGGGGGGGGGTTCCCCGTTTGGGGAGTCCCTGTACCCACGTGGGCAGCTCCACCAATAGCGTCGCCCCCGGAGCAGCCAATTGGCCCAACTCGGGGGTCAACTCGGGCAGCGACCTGGGGGGGGGAAAAGGGGGGGGGTGAGGGACCCAGGCGTCCGGGCCACCCCCCCAGCACCCTCCCCCCTCGATCCACCCGACACCCCAGGAACTTCTGGGGATCGAAATCCTTGGGGGGGGACACAGGTCACCCCCATGGGACCCCCCCCAAAACCTCCACCCTCCCCAGACCCCCCCTAAATGACCCCCCCAACCCCCCGATCCCGAACCCCCAGACCTCCTGGAGCCCGCCCGACTCCCCCAAACCTCCGAACCTCCACATCGCCCCCAAACTGCCCCACATCCCCGAAACCCCCCAAATCCCTAACCCCCAAAAACCCCGGACCCCCCCTCCCCCCCCACCTCCAGCCCAGCACGAGCAATTGGGGCTTCAGGCGCGCGCGGGGGGGGGCGCGAAGGGCTCCCCCCAATGGGAGGAACCGGACACGGAGCGGCAGCGGGACCCGCGGACCTGCGTGGGGGGACACACACACGTTGGAGGGGGTCACGCACATTGGGGGGGGGAGGTCAATGTGGGGGGTGTGGGGGTTGTTACCCAAGGGGTCGCTGTCGTCGCCGGGGGGGTCCTGGGGGGGGTCTCTTTGTGTTGGGGGTTCCCCGGGGGTTTCCCCAGGGGATTCCTCAGGGGATTCCCCAGGGGGTGTCCCCCTGAGCAGCTCGTGCAGCAGCGCGGTGACGTTTTCCAGGGAGATTTCAGTGGCCGTCTGGGTTGGGGGGGAAACACACACAGTGACCCCCCCATCCCGGGTTCCCCCCACCCCCCCCCGGGACTCCCCCCAGTTCCCCCCCCCCCACCTTTCCGGGGCTCCGTCGCTCAGGATCGAGCCCAAAGGCCACGAAGGGTCCGGTCACCGTGTCCCCCCAGTACCCGGGATCGGGCCCCTCCTGCCCGTCCTGTGTGTGGGGAGGGGGGTGTCAGTGACCTCTGACCCCCCCCCGGACCCCCCCCATCGCCCCCCCCCCCCCCCGCCCCGCCCCCACTCACGTTCCGGGGGCAGCGGCTGCTCCTCAGGGTGGGGTTGGGCGCCGTGTCCCCCCCCAGCGGCACGAAGGCGACGCCGCTTTCCCGCCAGCGCCCGAACTCGGCCGGGGACACCGAGGTGGCCTTGGGGGGGGACACGGGGATGGAGCGACCCCCCCGCACCCCCAAATACCCCGTGTGTGTCCCCCCGGATCCCCAAGGTCCCCCGTGTCCCCCCCCTGGACTCTGTGACCCCCCCCCCCAAAGCGCCAGGACCTCCCAATCCCCTCCGGACCCCCCGGTGCCTCCCCCTGGTGCCATTACCCCCCCGGTGACTCCCCCCCGCCCCGTGGTCCCCCCGTTGCTCCGGTTACCTCCCGGGGGTGCAGCCCCATCCGGACCCCCTGGTGCCCCCCCCGATGCCCCCGTTGCTCCGTTATCCCCCGGTTGTTCAGCCCCATCCGGACCCCCCGGTGCCCCCCCCGGTGCCCCCCCGGTGCCCCCGTTGCTCCGTTACCCCCCGGGGGTGCAGCCCCATCCGCAGCTCCCAATCCGCCACGGCCGCTCTCGCCTCGTACCGGGTCCCAGGAGCCGCCGCAGCCGCCGCTCCCACCCCCGGGGCTCCGGTTCCGGCTCCGGGCGGACGCGGGTTCGAGTCCCGGCCGCTCCCAGCGCCGCAAAACGGCCTCGAGTGCGTCCCGGTCCCGGCACTGCCGGGGAACCGCGAACGGGAACGGGCGGCACCGGGACCCCCGGACCCCCACCCGCTTCCCCGCCACCGAACGGACCCGGGACCCCCCATCCCGGTTCCCCCCGTGGGACCCGGTACCGGGGGATCCCCGGACCCGGGTAGAACGGGGACCCCCCGGACCCCTGAGACCCCCGGGACCGGCACTGGGAGCTCCAATTCCCCCGGTTCCCCCTGCCCGGTGTCCCCCCCGTTCCCCACTCACCCCGGGGTCTCGCTACCGGGCAGTCCCCGTTCCCCCCCAGTCTCCCGGTCCCCTCCGGTGTCCCCCCCGTTTCTCCATCACCGGACAGCCCCGGGATCCTCCCGTACCCCCCGGACCCGCCTCCCCGGTGTCCCCCCGTGCCCCCCCCGGTTCCCCATCACCAGACAGTCCCGGTCCCTCCCTGTGTCCCCGGTGTCCCCCCGGTCCCCCATCCCAGTCCAGTATCCGCGGTTCCCCATCACCGGCCAGTCCCGGCTCTCCCGGTCCCCCCGGTGTCCCCGGTCCCCCGGTTCCCCATCACCGGCCAGCCCGGCTCTCCAGGTTCCCCCCTCCCGGTGTCCCCCATCCCAGTCCGGTCCCCCGGTTCCCCATCGCCGGACAGTCCCGGTTCCCCCCGGTATCCCCGGTCCCCCCGGTTCGCCATCGCCGGCCAGTCCCGGTTCTCCCGGTTCCCCCCTCCCCGGTGTCCTCCCCGGTTCCCCAACACCGGAGAGTCCCGGTTCCCCCCGGTATCCCCGGTCCCCCATCCCAGTCCGGTATCCCCGGTCCCCCGGTTCCCCATCACCGGCCAGCCCCGGCTCTCCCGGTCCCCCCGGTGTCCCCGGTCCCCCGGTTCCCCATCACCGGCCAGCCCCGGCTCTCCCGGTCCCCCCGGTGTCCCCGGTCCCCCGGTTCCCCATCACCGGCCAGCCCCGGCTCTCCCGGTTCCCCCCTCCCCGGTGTCCCCCATCCCAGTCCGGTCCCCCCGGTTCGCCATCGCCGGCCAGTCCCGGTGTCCCCGGTTCCCCCGGTATCCCCGTCCCCCCTTCCCGGTTCGGACCTTCATGAGCTGCAGCTCCGCGGGTCCGCCCGGCTCCCGGTCCCGGTTCCCGGTGACCCAGCGGCGCAGCCGGGCGGCGGCTCCGGGCAGCGCGGCCGCGGTGCCGGGTCGGACCCGCACGGAGCCCACAAGCTCCAGGATGGCGGCGGCGCGGGCTGGGGGGGGGGGCGGTGGGGTCGGTGCCGGTACCGGGGGGGGAGGTCCCGGTGGGTTTTTGGGGGGGGGGGTCCCCGGGTCCCGTTACCGGCCGGGCTGATGCGTCCCGGGGCTTCGGTCGCCAGGAGCAGGAACAGCAGCTGCCGGGACACGGACTCCGGGCGCCGCTCGGACACGAAGAGCTGGGGGGGGATGAGACCGGGAACACCGGGACCCCCCCCGGTAATAACGGGGAACAGCCGGGACCCCCCCGGGAACCCCCAGGAATCACCGGGTACACCCCCAGCTCACACTGGGAACCCCCAATAACTCCGGGAACGACCCCCCGGGAGCCCCCCAGTAACACCGGGAACCCCCACGACCCCCCCCCAGGTAACCCACCTCGGTAACACCGGGAATCCCCCGGTACCTCTCCCGGTAACACTGGGACCCCCCCGCTAACCCCCAATAACCCCCCGGTAACACCCCCCGGGGCCCCCAACAGTAACATGGGGACCCCCCCCCGCAGTGACCCAGCCCCGGGACCCCCCCCGGTAACACGGGGACACCCCGGTAACACCCCCAGGACCCCCCGGTAACACCAGGACACCCCGGTCCCCCCACCCCGAACCCCCCAAACCCTCCGGGGACACCCCCGGTAACACGGGCCCCCCCGGTCCCCCCGCCCGGTGCCGGTTCCGTACGGTGACGTCCCGGGGGGGTCCCCGCCGGGCCCGGGCCGCCGTCAGCAGCACGTGCCGCCCCTCGGCCGCCCCCACCAGCAGCGCCGCCCGCCTCCTCGGTGCCCGGGGGGACTGCGGGGGGGGTCACCGGTTACCGGGGGGGGGGAGTCACCGGGGGGTTACCGGGGAGGGGGGTCACCGGGGGGTCGTGCTCACGGTGCAGCCGCAGGTCGATGGCGGGGGACAGGCCCCACCAGCACACGGTGCCGAGCGCCTCCTCCATGGCGGGAACCGGCCCGGCCACGCCCCTCCCCGCCGGTACCGGGAGGCGCCGCCAATAGGGAGAGAGGAACGGCGGCGGGAGCCCCGCCCACCCGGCGCGGGAGACGCGGTTTCCAAGGTAACGTGCGTGGCCACGCCCCCTCCTGGCAACGGCCCGGCGCGTGGACACGCCCCCTAACAACGGCCCGGCGCGTGGATACGCCCCCTGGCAACGGACGCGGAGGCCACGCCCCCTAACGACAGACACGGGTGAGGACACGCCCCCTAACAGCAGCCTGGCGGGAGACCACACCCTCAAACAAAGCCCGGGAAGCCCCGCCCCTTCCAGCAATGTAGGCCCCGCCCCCCGGCGCTGTCCAGCCCGCGGTGCTGACAAGTCCCAATCATTTTGGGGGGGGGCGGGGGTGGGGGGTGTCACATCTCCACCCCTAAATGACATCAGCGATGACATCATCAATGACATCACCACCCCCACCCCATTTTTAAACCCAAGACGCATTGAGGAGCAAAATCTTTATTAACCCCCAGAACTGGGGGGGGGGGGGTCGCCATGCACCCGGGGGGTCCCCAGACTTTTGGGGGTGTCCCAATTTTTTGGGGGGGGTCACCGGTCGGCCCCCTCCCCGGGGGGGCTGTCGAAGCAAAGCTGCAGTAGCCGCTCGCAGAACTCCAGCTCCTCCTACAGGACGGGGGGGGGGGTCACCGGGGGGTGTGTCCCCCCAAAATGACCCCCCCCCACCCCTGGGTTCTCCCCCCCCCTCACCTGGAACTCGCGCTGCCCCCCCCAGCTGCTCCCGCCGCTCCCGCAGCAGCCGCTCCAGCCCCAGGGGGGGGTCCCGGCACGCGCGCAGCCCCTCGGGGGAACCCGCCAAACTGGGGGGGGGCACACACACAGAGAAATGGTTGGGGGAGGGGATGGGGGAGGGGTCACAGAACCCCCTAAAACCCCCCCATAAAAACCTGGGGTGTCCCAAACTCCCCTGGGGCCCCAGAGCCCAAATGTCCTCCCCCCCCAATCCCAATGGGACCTCCCCCAGTTCCACCCCCCTCCCGCAACCCCCAAATCCCCCCCCAGGGATCCCCTGGGAACCCCCAATTCCCCCCCCCCCCAGGGATCCCCTGGGACCTCAAACCCCATCGCGATCCCTCCAAGCCCCACCCCCCCCCCCCAATTCCCTCCCCAGGGATCCCCCAAACTCCCCCTGGGATCCCCCCAAGCCCCTCCCCCAACCCCCAAATCCCCCCCCCCATAACACCCTGACCCCCCCATAGCTCCCCTCCAATCTCCCCCATATTGGAGGCACCCAACTGCCCCCCCGGGACCCCCCCAGAACCCCCAAATTCCCCCCCCCCCCCCCCCCCCATACCACCCTGACCACCCCTAACCCCCACCCAACCTCCCCCATATTGGGGGCACCCAAACCCCCCCCGTCCTGTGTCCCCCCCGTGTCACCTGCACAGTGTCCCCCCCCGTGTCACCTGCACAGTGCCCCCCCGTGTCAGTGTCCCCCCCGTGTCACCTGCACAGTGTCCCCCCCCGTGTCACCTGCACAGTGTCCCCCCCCCCGTGTCAGTGTCCCCCCCGTGTCACCTGCACAGTGTCCCCCCCCCCCGTGTCACAGTGCCCCCCCGTGTCACCTGCACAGTGTCCCCCCCCCGTGTCACAGTGCCCCCCCGTGTCACCTGCACAGTGTCCCCCCCGTGTCAGTGTCCCCCCCCCGTGTCACCTGCACAGGTCCCCCCCGTGTCACCTGCACAGTGTCCCCATGGCGTGCTCGTGTGTCCCCTCGTGCTCCGTGCGCAGCAGCGACACCAACCGGGGGACCAGACCCCCCCGGCACAGCGGGGCTGGGGGGCACAGCCAAGGGGGCACAGTGAATTGGGGGGGCACAGTGAATTGGGGGGGCACAGCCAAGGGGGGCACAGTGAGTTGGGGGGGTCACAGTGAATTGGGGGACACAGTGAATTGGGGGGATACAGTGAGTTGGGGGGACACAATGATATGGGGAGACAATGAATTGTGGGGACACAGTGAATTGGGGGGGACACAGTGAATTGGGGGGGGTCACAGTGAATTGGGGGAACACAGTGAATTGGGGAGGACACAATGATATGGGGGGGAACAATAAATTGGGGGGACACAGTGAATTTGGGGTACAGTGAATTGGGGGGGTCACAGTGAATTGGGGGACACAGCGAATTGGGGGACAGAGCGAATTAGGGGGGACAGTGAATTGGGGGGGTCACAGTTAATTCAGGGGTGGTTTTGGGGTCTGGGGGTGGTTTTGGGGTCGTGGAGGGTGTACTTTTGGGGTGCAGGTGTACTTTCGGGGTGTGGGGGTGTGTTTTGGGGTGCAGGGCTGTACTTTTGGGTTCTGGCTGTACTTTCGGGATGTGGGGCTGTACTTTTGGGTGCAGGGCTGTACTTTTGGGGTGCGGGGGTGGTTTAGGGGTGCGGGGGTGTACTTTCGGGGTGCGGGGCTGTACTTTTGGAGTGTGGGGGTGTACTTTTGGGGTCCAGGTGTACTTTCGGGGTGCAAGGCTGTACTTTTGGGGTGCGGGGCTGTACTTTTGGGGTCCGGGGGGTGTACTTTTGGGGTGCGGGGCTGTGTTTCGGGGTGCGGGGGGTGTACTTTTGGAGTGCGGGGGTGTTTCGGGGTGCGGGGGGTGTACTTTTGGGGTGCGGGGCTGTGTTTCGGGGTGCGGGGGGTGTACTTTTGGAGTGCGGGGGTGTTTCGGGGTGCAGGGGTGTACTTTTGGGGTGCAGAGGTGTACTTTGGGGGTGCAGGGGTGTACTTTTGGGGTGCGGGGCTGTACTTTTGGGGTGCAGGGGTGTACTTTTGGGGTGCGGGGGTGTACTTTTGGGGTGCAGGGCTGTACTTTTGGGGTGCAGGGCTGTACTTTTGGGGTGCGGGGGTGTTACTTTAGGGGTGCGGGGCTGTACTTTGGGGGTGCTCACCGCAGAGCCGGGGCTGCTCCAGCAGCAGCGCGTGCAGCAGGAAGGCGGCGCGGGCGCGCAGGGGGGGGAGGGGGCTCTGCAGGGCCCCCCCCAGCACCTCCAGCCCCCCAGCTCCTCCAGCTGCTGCAGCCCCCGCGGCTGCGACCGCACCAGACCTGGGGACGGGGGCACAGAGTGAACCCCCAAACCCGGGACCCAATACCCCCCAAACCACCCCCGTGACCCCCAGCAACCCGGGGGGGGAGAAAATGAGGCCAGGGTCCCCCCACCCCCCCCTGTACCCCCATAACCCCCCAAATCCTCCTGCATCCCTCCCATAACCCCCCCCCCCAAATCACCCCATAACCCCCCTGTACCCCCCCATGACCCCCCCAAATGCACAACAGCAGTCAATGGGTCCCACCCTGACTTTGGGGTCCCCCCACCCCCCCATAACCCCCCAAATCCCCCCACACCCCAAATCACCCCATACCCCCCTGTACCCCCCCATGACCCCCCCAAATTCACAAGAGCAGTCAATGGGTCCCACCCTGACTTTGGGGTCCCCCCCACACCCCAAATCAGCCCATACCCCCCTGTATCCCCCCCACCACCCCATGACCCCCCAAATCCACAACAGCAGTTGAGGGGTCCCCCCCAAAACCCCCTGTACCCCCATGACCCCCCAAATCCTCCTGCATCCCTCCCATGACCCCCCCACCCCAAATCACCCCATAACCCCCTGTACCCCCCCATGACCCCCCAAACTCACAACAGGAGTGAATGGGTCCCACCCTGACTTTGGGGTCCCCCCCACCCCAAATCACCCAATGCCCCCCCCGAATCCCCCCACCCACCCCTTGACCCCCCCAAACCCACAACAGCAGTCAATGGGTCCCACCCTGGCTTTGGGGTCCCCCCCAGCCCAAATCACCCCATACCCCCCCGTACCCCCCCATGACCCCCCCAAACCCACAACAGCAGTCAATGGGTCCCACCCTGGCTTTGGGGTCCCCCTGCCCCCCTGTACCCCCATGACCTCCCAAATCCCCCCCACCCCAAATCAGCCCATAACCCCCCTGTACCCCCCCCCATGACCCCCCCAAACCGCAGTCAATGGGTGCCACCCTGACTTTGGGGTCCCCCCACACCCCAAATCACCCCATACCCCCCTGTATCCCCCCCCCCCACCCCATGACCCCCCCAAATCGCAGTCAATGGGTCCCACCCTGGCCTTGGGGTCCCCCCCACCCCAAATCAGCCCATAACCCCCCTATATCTCCCCCCACCCACCCCATGACCCCCCCAAACTCACAACAACAGTCAATGGGTCCCACCCTGGCTTTGGGGTCCCCCCAGCCCAAATCACCCCATTCCCTCCCCTGTACCCCCCCATGACCCCCCCAAACCCACAACAGCAGTCAATGGGTCCCACCCTGGCCTTGGGGTCCCCCAGCCCCCCCACTTCGCCCCCAGACTCACAGGAGATGGCGAAGAGGGCGGCGGGGGCCGCCTGGGGGTGGGGGTCCCCCCGCAGCGCCCCCAGCAGCGGGGGGAGGGCGCCCAGCGCCAGCGCCCCCCCCTGGGCCGGGGGCAGGTTCTGGGCGCAGGAGCCCAGGGCTCGGGCGGCTCCGGCTCGTATTGGGGGGTGCGGGTGCCCCAAAAACTTCACCAGCGTCTCCAGACCCCCCAGGGCCAGGAAATCTATGGGGAGGGGAGACACAAAGAGGGGGGGGTCAGAGAACCCCCAAAATCCCCTTTTCCCCCCACCCCATCCTGGCCAGGAAATCTTGGGGGGTGGGGGGGGGGGGGATACAAGGGGGTCAGGGAACCCCCCCCCAAATCCCCCTGACACCCTCAAATCCCCCCTCATGACCCCCCCCCACTATTCAGAAGCATCAGGACCCCCCCCCCAACTCAAATCTGAGACACCCCCGGGACCCCCCAGCCCCCCCCACCCCTTATTGTGCCCCCCAACCTTGCCCCCCATCCCCCTTTTGTGACCCTCCCGTACCCCCAACCTTATCACCCCCACCCCCTCTTTGTGACCCCCAGACCCCCCCCTTGTGTGCCCCCCAATCTTGTCCCCCATCCCCCCACTTTGTGCCCCCCAGACCCCCCTTTGTGTGCCCCCCAACCTGGTCCCCCCATGCCCCCTCTGTGCCCCAATCCTGTCCCCCCACCCCCAATTTGTGACCCCCAGATCCCCCCCGTGCCCCCATCCCCCTTTTGTGACCCCCCCACACCCCCCAACCTTGTCTCCCCCACAACCCCTTTGTGACCCCCCCCGTGTGCTCCCCAATCTTGTCCCCCCATCCCCCCCTTTTTGTGACCCCAGACCCCCCCCATGCCCCCCAACCTTGTCCCCCCCGTCTGTGACCCTTCAGACCCCCCCTTGTGTGCCCTCAACCTTGCCCCCGCGCTTTGCACCCCTATGTCACCCCCATGCCCCCCAACCTTGTCCCCCACCCCCACTTTGTGCCCCCCAGACCCCCCCTTGTGTGCCCCCCAATCTTGTCCCCCACCCCCCCTTGTGTGCCCCCCAACCTTGTCACCCCCCTTTGCACCCCTATGTCACCCCCCGTGCCCCCCAACCTTGTCCCCCACCCCCACTTTGTGCCCCCAGACCCCCCTTGTGTGCCCCCAAATCTTGTCCCCCCCGTCTGTGACCCTCAGACCCCCCCTCGTGTGCCCCCCAACCTTGCCCCCCCCTCTTTGCACCCCTATGTCACCCCCCGTGCCCCCAACCTTGTCCCCCACCCCCACTTTGTGCCCCCCAGACCCCCCCTTGTGTGCCCCCCAATCTTGTCCCCCACCCCCACTTTGTGACCCCCAGGCCCCCCCTTGTGTGCCCCCCAACCATGTCCCCCCATCCCTGCTTTGTGACCCCCAGACCCCTCCCCCCCCAGTATGCCCCCAATCTTGTCCCCCCACCCCCTCTTTGTGACCCCCAGACCCCCCCTCGTGTGCCCCCCAACCTTGCCCCCCCCCCTTGCACCCCTATGTCACCCCCCGTGCCCCCCAATCTTGTCCCCCACCCCCACTTTGTGCCCCCAGACCCCCCCTTGTGTGCCCCCAAATCTTGTCCCCCCCGTCTGTGACCCTCAGACCCCCCCTCGTGTGCCCCCCAACCTTGCCCCCCCCTCTTTGCACCCCTATGTCACCCCCCGTGCCCCCCAACCTTGTCCCCCCCGTCTGTGACCCTTCAGACCCCCCCTTGTGTGCCCCTCAACCTTGCCCCCCCCCTTTGCACCCCCATGTCACCCCCCGTGCCCCCCAACCTTGTCCCCCCCGTCTGTGACCCTTCAGACCCCCCCTTGTGTGCCCCCCAACCTTGCCCCCCCCCTTTGCACCCCTATGTCACCCCCCGTGCCCCCCAACCTTGTCCCCCCCGTCTGTGACCCTTCAGACCCCCCCTTGTGTGCCCCCCAACCTTGCCCCCCCCCCCTTGCACCCCCATGTCACCCCCGCCCCCCAACCTTGTCTCCCCCACGCCCCCTTTGTGACCCCCCCCTCGTGTGCCCCCCAACCTTGTCCCCCCCCTTGCACCCCCATGTCACCCCCCCCCCCCACCTTGCGCCACGTCCACGTTCTCCAGCAGCTCCCGCAGCTGCTCCAGCGCCGCCTCCTGCGCCTCCGCGTCCCGCGGGGGGGGCACCCCGCCCCCCCCCAGCACCTCCAGGCAGCGCCGCAGTTCGGCCACCGGCCCCCCGCCGCCACCCCCCCCAGCGCCTCGGCCATGGCCGCGCGGAGCCAGCGCTGCCGCTGGGGGGCACGGGGGCGTCAGGGCCCCCCCGGAACCGCAGAGACCCCCCGGATCCACAGAGACCCCCCCAAACCCCCCCAGACCCACAGAGATCCCCCAGACTCACAGAGACCCCCCCAAACCCCCCCAGACCCACAGAGACCCTCCCAAACCCCCCCAGATCCACAGAGACCCCCCAGACCCACAGAGACCCCCCAGATCCACAGAGAGCCCCCCAAACCCCCCCAGGGCCCCCCCAGACCCACAGAGACCCCCAAACCCCCCCAAACCCACAGAGCCCCCCCAAACCCACAGAGCCCCCCAAACGCCAAAGAGCCCCCCCAGACCCACAGAGCCCTCCAAACCCCCCCCAGACCCACAGAGACCCCCAAACTGCCACAGAGCCCCTCCCCAGACCCACAGAGCCCCCCCAAACCCCCCAGAGACCCCCCCCAGACCCACAGAGACCCCCAAACCCCCCCAAACCCACAGAGCCCCCCAAACCCACAGAGCCCCCCAAACGCCAAAGAGCCCCCCCCAGACCCACAGAGCCCTCCAAACCCCCCCCAAACCCAGAGACCCCCAAACTGCCACAGAGCCCCCCCCCCAGACCCACAGAGCCCCCCCAAACCCCCCAGAGACCCCCCCCAGACCCACAGAGCCCCCCAAACCCACAGAGACCCCCCCAGACCCAAAGACCCCCAACCCCCCCCAGACCCACAGAGCCCTGCCCAGACCCACAGAGACCCCCAAGCCCCCCCCAGACCCGCAGAGCCCCCCCAAACCCACAGAGCTCCCCCCAGACCCGCAGAGCCCCCACAAACCCACAGAGACCCCCCCCCGACCCCCATAGAGCCCCCCCAGACCCACAGAGACCCCCCAACCCACAGAGCTCCCCCCAAGACCCACAGAGACCCCCAAACCCCCCCGGACCCACAGAGCTCCCCCACCAGGACCTTCTGTGCCCCCCCAGGAGCCCCCAAACCTCCCCGATCCCCCCAATCTGACCCCCCCCCCACCTCGTCGCTCATGGGCTCCGGGGCTCGGCCCGCGGCTCCCGGCCGTCACCGCCATCTCCAGCAGCCCCTGCAGCGTGTGCGGGGGGTCCCGGGGGGGGTCCCGGGGGGGGTCCCGGGGGGGGTCCCGCGGGGGGGCGGGCAGCGCCAGGGCCCGATCCTGGGGGGGCTCCGGCCGCCCCCCGCTCCTCCCGCCGCCGCCATCGCCCTGGGAAGGGCCGGTCAGCGGCCGCAAAGCACCGGGACCCCCCCGGGACCCCCCCGGGACACCCCCGGACCCCCGGGACCCCCCAAGCGCCCCCGGTTCCCCCCGGTTCCCCCCGTACCCCGTTACCGCCGCCCGCCCGTCCTGGCCGCCGCCATCTTGCTCGGGGGCGGAAGCGGAAAAGGGGTGGCCCGCGCGCGGGGGGCGTGGTCTGTGTGAGGGGGCGTGGCTTCGCTGGGAGGTTTATTGTTTATTGTGTGGCCGCGCGGCACAAAGCTCGTTGGCCGCTGAGCGACGGCGCGATTCGCCTATGGGAGTGAAGCGCGGGCTCTCGGGAGCCAATAGGAAAGCGGGAAGGGCGGGATGTTGTAAACCAATGGAGAGCGAGGGGCGGGGATAGCCCAATAAGGTGGGAAGAGGAGTGACGGGCGTCAGCTTTAGCCAATAGCAGCGCCTCTCGCCCCACAGCGGGCCAATGGGGAGCAGCACGTGCCGCCCGGCGCGGTCTGGCCAATGGGAGCCGCGAGCGCCTCAGCCCGGGACGGGGGCGGGACGCCACGCGAGTGGCTGCGCCGCCGGCCAATGGGCGCGGCGGGCCGGAGCGGAACCGACCAATGGGAGGCGGCGGCGGCCGGGAGCGGGGCGGAGGCGCCGGGCGCTGCGGGACCGGCCGCGGGTCCCGGTTCCGCTCCCCCGGGGCCGGTCCCCGGTTCCCCATGGCGTCCCGGCGGGTGACGGCGCGGGAGCTCTGCGAGAACGACGACCTGGCCACCAGCCTGGTGCTGGACTCGGTGCTCGGCTTCCGCACGCACAAGATGGGCGTGAGGTGGGGCCGGGGCGGGGGGCGCCGGGTCCCGCGGGGTGTCCCGGTGTCCCCACACGTTCCCGTTCCGCCCCCCCCAGCCCGTTACCCGCCCTGCGGCGGCGGCACCAGCTGCGCGCGGCCGTTGAGCGCTTCCGGCGGCGCCGGGACCCGGAAGCCGCGTGGCGCGCGCTGAGCGCGGCCTGGGCCGGGACGTACTTCCGGCAGCGGCGTGCGCTGCAGCGGCGGGAGCTCAAGAGTCACGTGAGTGAGGGGGGGGCGGGCGGGACCACGTGGGGGGGTCCCTATGGGGGGGTCCCTATGGGGGGGTCCCTATGGGGCTCTATGGTGGAGTCTCTGCGGGTCCCTGGGGGGGTTCTATGGGGCTCTATAGGGGTCTCTATGGGGGGCCTATGGGGCTCTAGGTGGTTCCCTAGGGGGCGTCTATGGGGCAATATGGGGGGGTCCCTGGGGGGTGTATGGGGGTCCCTATGGGGGGTTTATGGAGATCTGTGGGGGGGTCTATGGGGGCTCTATGGGCGGTTTATGGGGCTCTATGGGGGTCCTTATGGGGGGGGGTCAATGGGGGTCCATATGTGGGGGTCAAAGGGGGTCCCTATGGGGGACCTATGGATCCGTATGGGGGGTTTCTGGGGCTCTATGGGGCAATCTATAGGGGGGTCTACAGGGATCCCTATGGGAGACCCTATGGGGCTTGATGGGGGTCTATGGGGGTCCCTCCATCTCTGACCCCCCCATTTCTCTCTGCCCCCCCCAGGCACTGTGATAATTGCGGCTGCTGTGGGGGCTTGGGGGGGGGTCTATAGGATTTTGGGGGGATAGGGGGGATCTACAGGACCCAGGGGGTTCAGGGGGGTCTGGGGGGGTTCAGGGATGTCCCCCCCATTTCTGACCCCCCCCCCCCGTTTCTCTGCCCCCCCCAGGTGCTGCGGTACCTGCGGCTGCTGGGGGGGGGGTTGGGGGGGTCTATAGGACTGGGGGGGTTCAGGGGGTCTGGGGGGGTTCAGGGGGGTCTGGGGGGATTCAGGGGTGTGTCCCCCATTTCTGACCCCCCCCCCCTGTTTCTTTCTGCCCCCCCAGGTGCTGCGGTACCTGCGGCTGCTGGGGGGGGGTTGGGGGGGTCTATAGGACTGGGGGGGTTCAGGGGGGTCTGGGGGGTTCAGAGGGGTCTGGGGGGGTTCAGAGGGGTCCGGGGGGGTTCAGGGTGTCCCCCCCCATTTCTGACCCCCCCCCCCGTTTCTTTCTGCCCCCCCAGGTGCTGCGGTACCTGCGGCTGCTGGGGGGGGGGTTGGGGGGGTCTATAGGACTGGGGGGGTTCAGGGGGGTCTGGGGGGGTTCAGGGGGGTCTGGGGGGATTCAGGGATGTCCCCCCCTATTTCTAACCCCCCCCCATTTCTCTGCCCCCCCCCAGGTGCTGCGGTACCTGCGGCTGCTGGGGGGGGGGTTGGGGGGGTCTATAGGACTTGGGAGGGGTCTGGGGGGGTTCAGAGGGGTCTGGGGGGGTTCAGAGGGGTCCGTGGGGGTTCAGGGATGTCCCCCCCCATTTCTGACGCCCCCCCCCGTTTCTCTGCCCCCCTCAGGTGCTGCGGTACCTGCGGCTGCTGGGAGGGGGTTTGGGGGGGTCTATAGGACTTGGGAGGGGTCTGGGGGGGTTCAGGGGGGTCTGGGGGGTTCAGAGGGGTCCGGGG
>NW_027043179.1:0-39324 GCF_036013475.1 Columba livia
TGATCCCCATTCACCCCATTGATCCCCAATGATGACGCCATTGACCCCATTGATCCCCATTGACCCCATTGATCCCCATTGATCCCCATTGACCCCATTGACGACGCCATTGACCCCACCGATGACGTCACAGGTGGTGGGGGCGGGGCTGGCGCTGCGCGGGTTCTGGCGCCGCCTGGCGGTGGAGTGCGGGTCCCTGTCCCCATTGAACCCCATTGATCCCCATTGATCCCCATTGATCCCCATTGACCCCATTGACCCATTGATCCCCACTGACGACGCCATTGACCCCACCGATGACGTCACAGGTGGTGGGGGCGGGGCTGGCGCTGCGCGGGTTCTGGCGCCGCCTGGCGGTGGAGTGCGGGTCCCTGGGGGCGGCGCTCGCGGCCCGCTCGGGCCGGCGCCGACATCGTCCTGCTCGACAACTTCCCGCCCGAGGTTCGCCCCAAATATGGGGGTCCCCCCCCATAACGACACCCCACGTGCGTCCCCCCGGGCCCCCCCCCACCCGTTTTACCCCAAAAATGGGGGGTTGCCCCTCTATTTTGCCAACAAAATTGGGGTTTCCCACGCCCCCCCCCCCCCCCATCCATTATAACCCCAAATTGGGGTCTTCCCATTGGTTTCCCCCATCACCCCCTTGACCCCAAATTGGGTTCCCCCCCATCACCCTTTTACCCATTGACCCCCAAATCGGGTCCCGCCCCATTATCCCCTCCCACTGACCCCCTTGACCCCCAAATCGGGTCCCCCCCATTATCCCCCACCCACTGACCCCTTGACCCCCAAATCGGGGGTTTCCCCCTCCCCCAAATTGGGGGTCCCCCCATTATCCCCCATCCCCCCCATTGACCCCCAAACTGGGTCCCCCCCCCATCACCCATTACCCACTGACCCCCAAATTGTGGTCTCCCCTTACTCATTCACCCCAAAATTGGGTTCCCCCACCATCACCCCGTTACCCATTGACCCCCCAAATCGGGTCCCCCCCATCATCCCCCACCCACTGACCCCTTGAGCCCCAAACTGGGTTTCCCCCTCCCCCAAATTGGGGGGGGTCCCCCCATTATCCCCCCATTGACCCCCAAATCGGTTCCCCCCCATTATCCCCCCCCCCCCGACCCCCCCCTCGACCCCCAAACGGGGTGCCCCCCCCCCCTCCCCGTTGTCCCTGACCCCGTGGTGCCCCCTGCAGGAGCTGCGGGAGGTGGCGGCCGAGGTCAAGGTCAAGTTCCCGGGGGTGACGGTGGAGGCCAGCGGGGGGGTGACCCTGGAGACCCTCCCCCGCGTCCTGGGGCCCCACGTGGACGTCGTGTCCATGGGTGTCTGACCCACGCGGCCCCCGCGCTCGACTTCTCCATGGCCGTGCTGCCCCCCGAGTGATGGGGGACCCCGAAACGCGGCGAGGGGACCCCAAAAAATACGTCATCAGGACCACAAAATCCAGCATCGGGACCCCAAAATCCAGCATCGGGACCCCAAAATTCATCAATGGGACCCCCGAAATTCATCATCGGGACCACAAAATTCATCAATGGGACCAGAAAATTCATCAATGGGACTCATCATCGGGACCCAAAAATCCAGCATTGGCACCCCAAAATCCAGCAGTGGGACCCAAAAATACGTCATTGGGATCACAAAATTTATCATCAGAACCCAAAAATCAGCATCGGGACCCAAAAACACGTCATCAGGACCCAAAAATCAGCATCGGGACCCCGAAATTCATCAATGGGACCCCAAATATTCATCAATGGGACCTGAAACTTGTCATTGGGACCCAAAAATCCAGCATAGGGACCCAAAAACACGTCATCAGGACCCCAAAATACGTCATTGTGACCCCAAAATTCATCAATGGGACCCCAAAAAATTCATCAATGGGACCCCAAAACTGTCATCAGGACCCAAAAATCTGTCATTGGGACCTCATAATTCATCAATAGATCCCCAAAATCCAGCAATGAGACCCCAAAATTCATCAATGGGACCCAAAAATCCAGCATCAGGGACCCCAACATTCATCATCGGACCCCAAAATACGTCATCGGGACCACGAAATTAATCAATGGGACCCAAAGGTTCATCAATGGGACCCCAAAAACCTTGGGAATGACTGTCCCTAAACTGCCATAATTATACGAATTTTTGTCCCAAAATTGCTGGAATCTGTGAATTATTGTCCCAAAACTTGCTGAAATGACCCAAAAATCCACCCCCCCCTCCAAGTACCCAAACCAGACACTTTGTTCCCAAGTTTTGGGGGGACCCAGGAGTCCGGGGGACCCAGGTGTCCGGGGAAGGAGACACGAACCAGATTTGGGGTGAAAAGTGCTTTATTGAAGGGGGGACCCGCCCCCTTTGGAAGGCACAGGGTGTTCCGGGGACCCAGGAGTTCGGGAGGGACCCAGGCGTTCGGGTGGGGGGGAGGGGATGTGCCCCTAGAGAGGAAGTGACGTCATTTGAGACAGGAACCCAGTTCAGACCAGTAACCCCCAGTCATCCCCAGTTCATCCCAGTGCCAGGTTGGGTCACCCCGTTGCCACGGTGACGGCGACGATGGCGACGATGATGACGACGGTGACGGTGACAACAGGCGGCCATGAGCAGCTTCTTCTGTTGGGGGACAACACGGTCACGGGGGACCCAGGCATCCGGGGGGGACCCAGGAGTTCAGGGACAGGGAAGGGGGAACCAAAGTTCTGGGTTATGGGGGCAGAGGGGGAAGGTGAAGGAGGAGACACCGAGGCAAACAGGGGGGCAAATAGAAGTGACACCGAGGCAAATGGGGGTACCAGGTAGACCTGGTGTCCATGGGAGTCCTGGGTAGACCTGGTGGCCCTCGGGGGACCCAGGTTTTTGGGATGGGACCCAGGGGATTGGGGGGGACCCAGGAGTTCGGGAGGGGACCCAGGAGTTCGGGCGGACCTTGCGCGCCCCCTGCTGGCTCCGCTGTGCCACCACCAGGTGCTGCCGCCCCTTGTGCAGCTGCGTCCCCGAGTCCTGGATGTTGCGCTCGATCCGGTCGATCACCTCCCCCTGCACCGGTACGGACCAGTAGGGACCAGTGTGGGCCAGTAGGGACCAGCAGGGGACCTGCATGGCTTGCCAGAGAAGGGCTGTAGCCCTCCCAGTGCCCCCAGTGTCCCATTCCCACCTGGCTCCCCAAGTCCCCCCAGTATCCCCAGTGTCCCCATTCCCACCTGGCTCTCCAGGTCCCCCCAGTGTCCCCATTCCCACCTGGCTCTCCAGGTCCCCCCAGTGTCCCCAGTGTCCCCATTCCCACCTGGCTCTCCAGGTCCCCCCAGTGTCCCCAGTGTCCCCATTCCCACCTGGCTCTCCAGGTCCCCCCAGTGTCCCATTCCCACCTGGCTCTCCAGGTCCCCCCAGTGTCCCCAGTGTCCCCATTCCCACCTGGCTCTCCAGGGTGCTCCCCAGGATGCTGAACAGCTCCCCCAGTTCCCTCAGCCCCTTTTCCAGTCCCTGCAGCTCCCGGTGCCGCAGCCCCAGCTCATCCAGCGCCGCCCGGGTGATCCGCGTGGAGCTGAGGACCTGCGGGACATCCCAGTCCAGCCCAGTCCAACCCAGTGCCCCCCAGTCCATCCCAGTGCCCCCCAGCGCCCACTGGTGACCCCGGGACCCCTCACGTTGGAGATGAAGATCTCGCTCTGTCCCGACTCCACCATCTGCTCCAGCTCCTCTTCGCTCACTGGGGGGCTGCCGGCTGAGGGACCCAGGAGTCCGCGAGGGACCCAGGCGTCCGGGAGGGACCGAGGGCGACCGGGAGGAAAAAAAAAGGGGGGAACCGAATTTCTGGGTTATGGGGTGGGGGGGAAGGGAGGAGGAGGAGACACTGAGGCAAGTGGGGGACAATTAGAGGTAACACCAAGGCAAATGGGGGCTCCCCGGTAGACCTGGTGTCCATGGGAGTCCCGGGTAGATGTGGTGGCCCTGGGAGGACCCACGGAATTGGGGGGGACTCAGGGGATTGGGGATACCCAGGGGATTAGGAGGGACCCAGGTGTCCAGGATGGGACCCAGGCATCCAGGTTTCAGGGGTGGGGGGAGGGAAGGGAAAGGATGGGACACCAAACTGAATGGGGACAATTAGCGGGGACACTGAAACCAATTGGGGTCTCAGGTAGACCTGGTGTTCATGGCAATCCTGGGTAGACCTGGTCTCCCTGGGGGGGACCCAGTGGATTAGGGGGGCACCCAGGTGTCTGAGGGGGACCCAGGCATCCGGGGGGCACTCACCAATGAGCAGCTGCCTCCTCACCCTCTCCAGGTTCCGTTGCCGGTACCGGCTTTGGGCCTCGTGACATCGACCCGTGAGGCGCAGGAACTGCTGACTCAGCGCCGCGTGCTGCTGGGGGGACATGGGGACACCCCCGGAGTGACCCCAAAACCCCATTAAAACCACACCGGGGACCCCCCAAAACTCCCCCCCAGGGCCCAAAATCCTCCCGAGGGACCCATCAGGGAACCCTGAAACGCCCCCTGGGGACCCCAAAATCCAACCCTGGGACCCCCGAACCCCTCGGGGCCCCCCAGACCTGGGTGCGTTTCACTCTGGCCCGGATGGTGTTTCTGTTCTCATCCTCCTCGTCCTCCTGCCCCGGCTCCAGCGCTGGGTTGGAGGGACCCAGGCGTCCGGGAGGGGACCCAGGCGTCCGGGTTACAGGGGCGGGGGGGAATAAAGGAGGAAACACCAAAGTGAATGTGGGACGGGATTAGAGGTGACACCGAGGCAAATGGGAGGGTCCCAGGTAGACCTGGTGACCCGGGGAGTCCTGGGTAGACGTGGTGGCCCTGGGGGGACCCAGGTGTCTGGGGAGGGACCCAGGCGTCCGGGGAGGGACCCAGGCGTCCGGGGGGCTCTCACCTCGCAGGCGGGAGCGAATCTGCCCCGTGAGCTCCTGGATCTCGTCCCTCAGCAGCTCCAGGTCCCGCTTGAGCTCTATGGGTGGGGGGCACAGGAAATCTATAGGGACCCTATAGGGACCCTACAGACCCCCAGTCCCCTCCCAGTTCCCCCCAATCCCCTCCAAGCGCCCCATAGTGAATGGGGGGAACTCCTGGGTCCCCCCCGAACTCCTGGGTCCTTCCCGAACTCCCGGATCCCTCCCCGAACTCCCATGGGTCCCCCCCCCAAAATCCTGGGTCCCCCCAGGGCCACCAGGTCTACCCCAGGTCTACCAGGGCCACCCCTCCTAAACTGCTGGGTCCCCTCCCGAACTCCTGGGTCCCCCCGGACGCCTGGGTCCCCCAGTTACCCGGGGGGGGCAGGGGGGTCCCCAGCGCCGCCTCCTGTCGCTGCTCCAGTTGCTCCAGTTTCAGCTCCAGCGTCCCCAGCGCCTCCCGCACCCCCGCGCCTGCATTTGCATATGCTAATTAGACCTTAATTAGATGCCAATATGCTAATTACACACTAACGGGTCGTTAGCGACATCACGCCCCCCCCCCCCCCTTTCCGCACCGCCACCCCCCACGTTAATAACATGCTAATAAGATGCTAATTAGGTGCACTGATGTCATGGCAGGATACGCTAATAACATGTTAATGAGATGCTAATTATAGGATAATGAGACAGAATCCCACCCCCTGTATTCTGCACACCCCCCCTGTGCAGCAAAATGTTAATGAGCTGTTAATTAGACACTAATTAATCACGATATATGATGGGATGGACAGTGGGCGAGCGCTAATGAGGTGTTAATTATATGCTAATGAGATGTAAATGAGCGAATACCTGCAGGAGGGCGTCGGGCCCGGGGGGGGCGGGGGGGGGTCCCCACCCCCATCAGCGTCACCCGCTCGTCATCGTCATCCTCATCCTCACAGCCCTGCACGCCCGGACGCCTGGGTCCCCTCCCGGACGCCTGGGTCCCCTCCCGAACTCCTGGGTCCCTCCCGAACTCCTGGGTCCCCTCCCGAACTCCTGGGTCCCTCCCGAACTCCTGGGTCCCCCCCTGAACTCCTCTGTCCCTCCCGAACTCTTGGGTCCCCTCCCGAACTCCTGGGTCCCCCCCCGAACTCCTGGGTCCCCTCCCGAACTCCTGGGTCCCTCCCGAACTCCTGGGTCCCCTCCCGAACTCCTGGGTCCCTCCCGAACTCCTGGGTTCCTCCAGAACTCCTGGGTCCCCTCCCGAACTCCTGCGTCCCCCCCCGAACTCCTGGGTCCCTCCCGAACTCCTGGGTCCCTCCCGAACTCCTGGGTCCCTCCCGAACTCCTGGGTCCCTCCCGTACTCCTGGGTCTCCCCACGAACTCCTGCGTCCCCCCCGAACTCCTGGGTCCACTCCCGAACGCCTGGGTCCCTCCCGAACTCCTGGGTCCCCCCCTGAACTCCTGGGTCCCTCCCGAACTCCTGGGTCCCCCCCCGAAACTCCTGGGTCCCCCCCGAACTCCTGGGTCCCACCTGCCGCATCTCCGCCGTTCGGTCCCGCATGGTGGCGCTTTCCGGTCCGGGGGCCGAGGCGGAAGTGAGGGGGCCGCTCTGCGCGTGCGCGGGAGGGGGGTGGGCGGAGCGACCATGGAGTCGCGGCCGCTCTGGCCCCTCGGTCCTCCAAACCACAGACAGAGTCCTCCGGGGCTCTTGGCGGGGGGTTAAACCATAGAGAGGGGCGGGAAGAGAGGCCGGAGCGTCGCCCCTTGAGCCTCCCAATGGGGGCGGGGGGGGTGTCCCCTAGGGGACCCAGGCGTTCGGGGACACCCCCCCCCCCAAAAAGGGACGAAGGCGTGATGGGGGGGGTGGGGAAGGGGGGGAGCACGAGTGTGCAAAAGCTCGTGCAAAGAGCTGAGTGTGCAAAGGGCTCGTGGACAAGTGTGCAAGGGGCTGAGTGTGCAAGGGGCTCATGCAAATGAATGAGTGTGCAAGGGGCTCGTGCAGATGAATGAGTGTGCAAGGGGCTCGTGCAAGCACTTGTGCAAGGGGCTCGTGCAAGGGGCTGAGTGTGCAAGGGGCTCGTGCAAAACCTTGTGCAAAGGGGCTGAGTGTGCAATGGGGCCCAGTGCAAATGAATGAGTGTGCAAGGGGCTCGTGCAAGGGGCTGAGTGTGCAAAGGGCTCGTGGACGAGTGTGCAAGGGGCTCGTGCAGATGAATGAGCGTGCAAGGGGCTCGTGGCTGAGTGTGCAAGGGGCTCGTGCAAGGGCCCGCTCGTGCCCAGGCCCCTCCCCCCCCCGCCGCAGCCCCTTTTGCGCAGCCGCCCCCTCCCCCCCCCCCCCTCCCCCTCCCCCCCTCCGCAGCCGCAGCCGCCGCCGCCGCAGCCCCGGACGCCTGGGTCCCCTCCCGGACGCCTGGGTCCCCTCCCGGACGCCTGGGTCCCCCCGGACGCCTGGGTTCCTTTCCCTCCCCCCTCCCCCCAACCCCATCCTGACCCCCTCCCCCCCCTCCCATCTCCCGGACGCCTGGGTCCCCTCTCTCTCTATCCTCCGGACGCCTGGGTCCCTCCCGGACGCCTGGGTCCCCACCATGAAGGACCGGACCCAGGAGCTCCGCAGCGTGAGCGGGGGGGAAACGGGGGGCGGGGGGTATGGGGGCCATAGGGGTCTATAAGATGCTATAGGGGGCTATAAGACGCTATAGGGGTCTATAAGATGCTATAGGGGGCTATAAGAATGCTATAGGGGCTATAAGATGCTATAGGGGCTATAAGATGCTATAGGGGGCTGTAAGATGCCGTAGGGGGTTATAAGATGCTATAGGATCTATAAGATGCTATAGGGGGCTGCAAGGTGCTATAGGGGCTATAAGATGCTATAGGGGGCTGGAAGATGCCATAGGATCTATAAGATGCTATAGGGGGATATAAGATGCTATAGGGGGGCTGTAAGATGCCGTAGAGGTCTGTAAGATACTATAGATTCTGTAAGATGCTCTAGGGGCTATAAGATGCTCTAGGGGCTATAAGATGCTATAGGGGGCTATAAGATGCCATAGGAGGCTATGGGGGGCTGTGGGTGCCATAGGGTGCTGTGGGGTCCATAGGGGGCTATAGGGCACCATGGGGCTGGGGCTATGGGGCACCGTGGGATGCTATACGGTGCTGGGGGGGGGCATAGGATGCTATAGGGTACTGTGGGGTGCTATGGGGCACTATAGGATGCTATAGGTGCTACGGAGGGGCTATAGGATGCTGTGGGACGCCACAGGGGTCTGTGGGTGCTATAGGGGTCTATGGGTGCTATGGGGGGGTCTATGGGTGCTATAGGGGTCTATGGGTGCTATAGGGGGGGGTAAGATGCTATGGGGCTCAGTGGGGGCTCTGGGATGCTATGGGGTCTATAGGATGCTCTAGGGCTCTATGGGGCACCACACAGTGCTATGGGGCGCTATAGGTGCTGTGGGGGGTGCTGTGGGTGCTGTGGGGGGGGTGCTGTGGGTGCTATAGGGTGCCGTGGGGTCTATAGGGTGCTATGGGGGGGCTGTGGGGAGCTATAGGGCACTACAAGCTGCTATAGGGTCCTATAGGGTGCTATGGGTCACTATAGGGTGCTATGGGTGCTGGGGAGCTATGGGTCACTATAGGGCGCTGTGGGTCGCTATAGGGTTCTATGGGGGCTATGGGTCGCTATAGGGTTCTGTGGGGGCTGTGGGTGCTGTGGGGGGACACGCGGGGGGCTCCCCGGACGCCTGGGTCCCCCCGGACGCCTGGGTCCCCGCAGGGGGCGGGGGCCTGGCCCCGGGATCCCCCCCCTCGGCCAATGGGGCGGCCGGGAGAGCTTGGGGACGGGGCCGGGCCGGGGGGGGCGGCGGCCAATCAGGGGCCGCGGGAGGGGCGGGGTTATGCAAATGAGGCGCGGCGGGAGCCAATGGCATGCGGGGGGGCTGTGGTGCAGGGGCGGGGCTTATGCAAATGAGCCGGCGCGAGCAGCCAATGGGGAGGGGCGGGATCAGGCCATGGAGATGACTCACAGCCCTCGGCCAATCGCAGCGCGGCTCCTCCCACCTATGCAAATGAGCGGGGGGGCGAGGGCAGCCAATAGGGGCGCAAGCACTCAGTTGTGAATGGGGGGAAATGTCTGGGTCCCCCCCCCGGATGCCTGGGTCCCCCAAAACCTGAGTCCCCCCCCGGACACCTGGGTCCCCCAAAACCTGGTTCCCCCCCCACCACTGGACACCTGGGTCCCTCCCGGATGCCTGGGTCCCTCAAAACCTGGGTCTTTCCCCGGACACCTGGGTCCCCCCCCGGATGCCTGGGTCCCCCAAAACCTGAGTCCCCCTCCGGACGCCTGGGTCCCCCCCGGACGCCTGGGTCCCTCCCGGATGCCTGGGTCCCTCAAAATCTGGGTTCCCCCCCCCGGGACACCTGGGTCCCTCCCGGATGCCTGGGTCCCTCCCAGACACCTGTGTCCCCAAAAAACCTGTGCCTCCCCCGGACGCCTGGGTCCCCCCGGACGCCTGGGTCCCTCCCGGACGCCTGGGTCCCCCGCAGGCCAAGGACAGTGACGATGAGGACGAGGTCGTCCACGTCGACCGCGATCACTTCATGGACGAGTTCTTTGAGCAGGTCGGCGCCTATAGACACCTATAGGGGCCCTATAGACCCCCCTATAGACCCCCGAGACCCCCCATAGGATCCCCAGACCCCCCATAGGGATCCCCAGACCCCCCCATAGGATCCACAGACCCCCCATAGGATCCCCAGACCCCCCATAGGATCCACAGACCCCTATAGGGTCCAGAGACCCTCTAAGGAACCAAACACCCCTCCCCAAACTTATAGAGACTCTATAGACCCTCTATAGGACCCCCAGGCACCCCCATGGACCCTATAGAGCCCCCAGACCCCTATAGGACCCCCAGACACCCCCATGGGACCCTATAGAGCCCCCAGACCCCTATAGGACCCCCAGACACCCCCACAGACCCTATAGAGCCCCCAGACCCCTATAGGACCCCCAGACCCCCAATAGGATCCACAGACCCCTATAGGGCCCAGAGACCTCCCCCCAAACCCCATATGGATCCCATAGACCCCCCCAGAGCGCCCCACGGCCACCCTGTCCCCATTGTCCCCCCTGTCCCCATTGTCCCCATGTCCCCATTGTCCCCATGTCCCCACGTCTGTCCCTGTCCCCAGGTGGAGGAGATCCCCATTGTCCCCATTGCTGTCCCCATGTCTGTCCCATGTCCCCATGTCCATCTGTCCCCCTGTCAGGTGGAGGAGGTCCCCATTGCTGTCCCCATTGTCCCCATGTCTGTCCCATGTCTGTCCGTCTGTCCCTGTCAGGTGGAGGAGATCCCCATTGTCCCCATTGCTGTGATATTGTCCCCACTGTCCCCATGTCTCCATTGTCCCCATTGTCCCCCATTGCTGTGACGTTGTTCCCACTGTCCCCATGTCCCCATGGCCCCATTGTCCCCATGTCCCCATTGTCCCCATTGTCCCCATTGTCCCCATTGCTGTGACATTGTCCCCACTGTCCCCATGTCCCCACTGTCCCCATGTCCCCATTGTCCGCAGGTGGAGGAGATCCCCATTGTCCCCACTGTCCCCATTGTCCCCACTGTCCCCCATGTCCCCCTTGTCCACAGGTGGAGGAGATCCCCACTGTCCCCATTGTCCCATTGTCCCCATTGTCCCCCACTGTCCCCACTGTCCCCACTGTCCCCATTGTCCCCATTGTCCCCATGTCCCCATTGTCCCCATTGTCCCCATTGTCCCCATGTCCCCATTGTCCCCATGTCCCCATTGTCCCCATTGTCCCCACAGTCCCCATTGTCCCCATGTCCCCATTGTCCCCATTGTCCCCATGTCCCCATTGTCCCCATTGTCCCCATTGTCCCCATGTCCCCCATTGTCCCCCCCATTGTCCCCAATTGTCCCCATTGTCCCCACTGTCCCCATTGTCCCCACTGTCCCCATTGTCCCATGTCCCCATGTCCCCACTGTCCCAGGTGGAGGAGATCCGCGGGTGCATCGAGAAGCTGTCGGAGGACGTGGAGCAGGTGAAGAAGCAGCACAGCGCCATCCTGGCCGCCCCCAACCCCGACGAGAGTGAGCGGGGGACACGGGGACACGGGGACATCGGGGGGACATGGGGACATCGGGGGATATGGGGACACGGGGAACATGGGGACATCGGGGGGACATGGGGACATCGGGGGGACACGGGGACACGGGGAACATGGGGACACGGGGAACATGGGGACATCGGGGGGACATGGGGACACGGGGAACATGGGGACATGGGGGGACATGGGGACACTGGGGACATGGGACATGGGGACGTGGGGGGACATGGGGACATCAATAGGGACATCGGGGGATATGGGGACATGGGGCACATGGGGGGACATTGGGATATGGGGGACATGGGGGGACATGGGGACATCAATGGGGACATGGGGGGACATGGGGACATCAATGGGGACACAGAGGGACAGCAATGGGGACACAGGACATCGATGGGGACATGGGGATATGGGGGACATGGGGGGGACACGGGGACATCGGGGCATATGGGGGGACACGGGGACATCAGGGGACATGGGGGGACATGGGAACATGGGGGACATCAGGGACACGGGGGGACATTGGAGTGAATGGGCACATGGGGACAGGGGGACATGGGGGGACGTGGGGGATATGGGGTGACATGGGGACAGGGGGACATGGGGGTGAATGGGGGACATTGAGGACATGGGGACATTTGGGACATGGGGACATCATGGGGGACTCCAGGAACTGGGGACACCATGGGGACATCATGGGGACATCGTGGGGACACCATGGGGACATCACGGGGACACCATGGGGACACCATGGGGACACCATGGGGACACGTGGGATGTGGGGACCCCATGGGGACATCATGGGGACACCATGGGGACATCATGGGGACATCATGGGGAGGTGACAGCCCTGTCCCCGCCGTCCCAGAGACCAAGCAGGAGCTGGAGGACCTGACGGCCGACATCAAGAAAACGGCCAACAAAGTGCGCTCCAAGTTGAAAGGTGACGCGGGGACACTTGGGGCCACTTGGGGCCACTTGGGGCCATGGGGACACGGGGGCCATGGGGACACGTTGCGAGCGGTGTCCCCGCAGCCATCGAGCAGAGCATCGAGCAGGAGGAGGGGATGAACCGCTCGTCGGCCGATCTGCGCATCCGCAAGACACAGGTGACCCCCCCCCCCAACCCAATGGGATCACCCAGAACCCAATGACATCACTTAGAACCCAACGGGGTCATCCAGAACCCAATGGGGTCACCCAGAACCCAACGAGCCCATTCAGAACCCATTGGGTCACCTAGAACCTGCGGGAGGACACCCCAAACCCAATGGGATCACTTAGAGCCCAATGGGGTCACCCAGAACCCAATGAGATCACCCAGAACCCAATGACGTCACTTAGAGCCCAATGGGGTCACCCAGAACCCAATGAGATCGCCCAGAACCCAATGGGATAACCCAGAACCCAATGACATCACTTAGAACCCAATGACATCACTTAGAATCCAACGGGGTCACCAAGAACCCAATGAGATCACCCAGAACCCAATGGGGTCAGTTAGAGCCCAATGGGGTCACCCAGAACCCAACAAGCCCATTCAGAACCCAATGGGATCACCTAGAACCTGGGGGGGGACACCCCGAACCCAATGGGATCACCCAGAACCCGATGACATCACTTAGAACCCAATGGGGTCACCCAGAACCCAACCACCCCCTGGATCCATCGTCACCTCCAATGTCACCCCCATGTCCCCCAATGGTGGTGACACCACCCCCTGGATCCATCGCCACCTCCAATGTCACCCCCATGTCCCCCAATGGCATTGACACCACCCCCCCGTTGTCACCCCATTGTCACCGTGTTGTCACCCGGTTGTCACCCCGTTGTTCCTCCGTTGTCCCCAGCACTCGACGCTGTCCCGCAAGTTCGTGGAGGTGATGACCGAGTACAACGCCACCCAGTCCAAGTACCGCGACCGCTGCAAGGACCGGATCCAGCGCCAGCTGGAGATCAGTGCGTCACGCGGGGGGGGGAGGGGACACCTGGGGACACCCCGGGGGGCGGGGGGGTCACCCCCATGTCGCTTCCGCAGCCGGGCGGACGACCACCAACGAGGAGCTGGAGGACATGCTGGAGAGCGGGAAGCTGGCCATCTTCACCGATGACGTACGTGCCCCAGGGGGCTGTGGGGCGCCTGGGACCCAGTGGGGGTGTCTAGAACCCAATGGGGCACCTAGAACCCAAGGGGGGTGCCCAGAACCCAACAGGGGTGCCTAGAACCCAATAGGGCACCTAGAACCCAGTAGGGGTGCCTAGAACCCAATGGGCTGCCTAGAACCCAATGAGCCGCCTAGAACCCAATGGGCCGCCTAGAACCCAATGGAGCCGCGCAGAACCCAACGGGGCCACGCAGAACCCAATGGGGACGCGCAGAACCCAATGAAATCACTTAGAACACAAGGGGGTCACTTAGAACAAAATGGGATCACCCAGAACCCAATGGGGTCACTTAGAACCTAACAGCGTCAACCCAAATTCAATGAAATCACTTAGAACCAATGAGATCACTCAGAAGCCAATGGGGCTACCCAGAACACAATGAGGTCACTTAGAACCCAATGGGGTCACCCAGAACCCAATGGGGTCAACCCAAACCCAACGAGCCCATTCAGAACCCATTGGGTCACCTAGAACTGACCCGAATCCCCAAACCCCACCCCCAACGCCCCCATTGGCCCACTCTCTTGGCCCCGCCCAGATCAAGATGGACTCCCAGATGACCAAGCAGGCGCTGAACGAGATCGAGACGCGGCACAACGAGATCATCAAACTGGAGACCAGTATCCGCGAGCTGCACGACATGTTCGTGGACATGGCCATGCTGGTGGAGAGCCAGGTACACCCCGACCAATGGGGTGGCTTAGAACCCAATGGGGTCACCCAGAACCCAATGAGATCCCTTAGAACCCAACAGAGTCACCCAGAACCCAATGGGGCCGCTTAGAACCCAATGAGAGCACTTAGAACCCAATGGGGTCACCCAGAACCTCTAGAGTCACCCAGAACCCAATGGGGTCACCCTGAACCCAATGAGAGCACTTAGAACCCAACTGGGTCACCCAGAACCCAATGGGGCCACTTAGAACCCAATGGGGACAACCGAACCCAATGGGGTCAAATCCAACCCAATGAGATCACTTAGAACCCAATGGGGTCACCCAGAACCCAACAGGGTCACCCAGAACCCAATGGGGTCACTTGGAACCCAATGAGAGCACTTACAACCCAATGGGGTCACCCAGAACCCAACAGGGTCACCCCGAACCCAAGGGGGTCACCCCGAACCCAACGATCCCATCCAGAATCCATTGGGTCACCTAGAACCCAGGGGGACACCCCAAACCTGGGGGGACACCCCAAACCCAATGGGATCACCCAGAACCCAATGGGGTCACTTGGAACCCAACGAGCCCATTCAGAACCCATTGGGTCACCTAGAACCTTGGGGGGACACCCCAAACCCAATGGGGTCATCCAGAACCCAATGAGATTGATGGTTTGGACGGTTAATTGGTTGGGTAGTTGATTAACGGGTTGGGTGGTTGGTTAATTGGGTGGACAGTTAATTACTCAGCTGGTTAATTGGGTGGTTGGAAGGTCTTGGGGCCACCAAAGCTCACCTAGAACCCACCAAAATCCACTTTGGCGCCTCATTGCCTCATCTAGAACCCACCCCAAGCCACTTTGGCGCCTCATTGGCTCACCTAGTACCACCCAAAGCCACTTCGGCGCCTCATTGGCTCACCTAGAACCCACCCAAAGCCATTTTAGCTCCTCATTGCCTCACCTAGAACCCCCCAACCCCCTCCTTGGTGCTGATTGGCTGTCCCCGGTGGGCGTGTCCGCAGGGGGAGATGATCGACCGCATCGAGTACAACGTGGAGCACTCGGTGGATTACGTGGAACGCGCCGTGTCCGACACCAAGAAGGCCGTAAAGTACCAGAGCAAGGCGCGGAGGGTGAGCGGGAACCGCCCGGACGCCGGGGTCCCTCGGGGGAGACGGGGCCCGGACGCCGGGGTCCCTCGGGGGAGACGGGGCCCGGACGCCGGGGTCCCTCATGGGGGGAGACGGGGCCCGGACGCCGGGGTCCCTCATGGGGGGAAATGGGGCCCGGACGCCGGGGTCCCTCATGGGGGGAAATGGGGCCCGGACGCCGGGGTCCCTCATGGGGGGAGATGGGGCCCAGACACCGGGGTCCCTCATGGGGGGAGATGGGGCCCGGACGCCGGGGTCCCTCATGGGGGGTGGGGCGCTGGGTAACGGCCGCTCTGTTCTGCTCTTTCTCTCCCGCTGCCGGACGCCGAATTCTCGTCATTCACGGAAATTTCATCATTCTTTCTAAAATTCTAAAATTCTGAATTTTTGAAATTTTGAAATTTTGACATTTTGAAATTTTGGAATCACGAAAATTCGCATTTTGGAATTGTTGAATTTTGAATGTTGAAATTTTGGAATTTTGAAATTTGGAAATGTTGGGATGTTGAATTTTTGGAATCCTGGAAATCTGGAAATTTTAAATTTTTAAATTTTGGATTTTGAAAACTTCGACTTTTGAATTTTGGAATTTTTAAAATTTTGAAATTTGGGCATTTTTGAATTTTGACATTTTGACTTTTTTGCATTTTGAAATGTTGAAATTTTGGAATTTTTGAATTTTGGAAATTTGGAATTTTGAAAATGTTGAAATTTTTGAATTTTGAAATCTTGACTTTTTGGATTTTTGGAATTTTGGAATTTTTTAAATTCGGAATTTTGGAATTCTGGAAATTTTGAAATTTTCGACTTTTGACATTTTGGATTTTTTGAATTTTTGAATTTTGAAATTTTGGAATTTTTGAAATTCTGCAATTTTGATGTTTTGAAAATTTTGACATTTTGGAATTCTGACATTTTGGAATTTTTGAATTTGGGCAATTTTAAAATTTTCGAATTTTGAAAATGTTTGAAATTTTTGAATTTTGAAATTTTGAAAAATTTGAACTTTGAAATGTTTGAATTTCGAAATTTTGGAAATTTTGGAATTTTTGAATTTTGAAATTTTTGAAATTTTGAAATTTTGGAAATTTTGGAATTTTGAAATTTTGGAATTTTGAAAATGTTGAATTTTGAAATGCTGTCGCAATGTGGAAATGTTGCACTGGGGACCCTGGGGCCGCGCAGAAGAAGATCATGATCATCATCTGCTGCGTGGTGCTGGGCGTGGTCCTGGCCTCGTCCATCGGGGGCACCCTGGGCCTGTAGCCCCTCCCCCCGCCCCTCCCCCCCCCATTAATCACCCGTTAATTAACTCCCGCGAACGAGACCGA
Source organism: Columba livia (assembly GCF_036013475.1). Classification (NCBI taxonomy): domain Eukaryota; kingdom Metazoa; phylum Chordata; class Aves; order Columbiformes; family Columbidae; genus Columba; species Columba livia. Next base: position 16,342 of record NW_027043179.1, read on the forward strand.
CCCCCCCGCGCGCCCCCAATAAACAATGAGATGATTCATTGGGACCTCCATCCATCCCATCCGCCCCCGGACGCCTGGGTCCGCCCCCGGACGCCTGGGTCCCTCCCGCTGCCATCGATGGGGGTGGGGGGGTGACCCCAGGGAGGGGTCAGAGGTCACGGGGGGGTTGTTGAGGGGTCATGGGGGGGATGGGCCATGGACCATTCAACCAATCAACCAACTAATTAAGCACCCAACCCATCAACCAACTAATTAACCGTCCAGCCAATTAACCATGCAACCAATCAACTGTGTAGCCAACTAATTAATGAACCACCCGACTCATTAATCAACCATCCCGCCAATTAACCACCCAAATAATTAACTAGCCATCCAGTTCACCACCCAATTAACCAACCACCCAATTAACCAACCACCCAATTAACCAACCACCCAATTAACCAACCACCCAATTAACCAACCAACCCATTAATCAACCCTCCAGCCAATTAACCAACCACCTCATTAACCACCCAACCCATTAAGCAACCACCCAATTAACCCACCGCCCAACCCATTAATCAACCATCCAACTAATGAATGAGCCGCCCAACCCGTTAATCACCCATTCAGCCAATTAATTAACGCCCCGCCCTAATTAACCCCCGCTGGCCCCGCCCCCTCGTGGTGACAGACGATCAACAGCTGAACTGCTCCCGGCTCCGCCTCTTCTTGCTCCGCCCCCCCGGACGCCTGGGTCCCTTCTCCCGGATGCCTGGATCCCCTCCCCCTGGATGGCTGGGTCCCCTCCCCCCGGATGCCTGGGTCCCCTTCCCGAACTCCTGGGTCCCCTCCCCGATCGCCTGGGTCCCCACCCGGACGCCTGGGTCCCCCTTCCCGAACTCCTGGGTCCCCTCCCCGAACTCCTGGGTCCCCACCCGGACGCCTGGGTCCCCCTGCCCCGGGGGCAAAACTGGGTCGTTTCACCAATTTAATCACGTGGGCGGAGCCAAAGCGCCGAGTGGGAGGAGCCAAAGCCCCCCCCGGGGGGTGGGCGGGGCCCGGACGCCTGGGTCCCCTGGTGGGGGGTCGGGGGTCAAAGGTCGTCGGCCAGCAGCATGGGGGAGCCCAGGTCGCGCTGGAGGCTCTCGAGGGAGGCGGGGCTGAGCCGATGGACCTCCAGCCAATCAGCGAGCAGCGAGGCCGACAGCGGCGCCGAATCAGCTTGGCTGGGGCGGGAAGGAGGAGGGGCTTCAGCCCGGATGCCTGGGTCCCCTTCCCGGACTCCTGGGTCCTCCCCTGAACTCCTGGGTCCCTCCCGGATGCCTGGATCCCTCCCGGATGCCTGGGTCCCCTCCCCGAACTCCTGGGTCCCCTCCCGGACGCCTGGGTCCCCCCTGAACTCCTGGGTCCCCCCTGAACTCCTGGGTCCCTCCCAGATGCCTGGGTCCCTCCTGAGCTCCTGGGTCCCCTCCCCAAACTCCTGGGTCCCTCCCGGATGCCTGGGTCCCTCCTGGAACTCCTGGGGCCCCTCCCCGAACTCCTGGGTCCCCTCCCTGAACTCCTGGGTCCCTCACCTGTCCTTGGCGTCGCCCACGGCGTCCAGCGATTGGCTCAGGAACTCCTCGAGGTCGAAGCCCACCCCGTAACCGGCGCCGCTGCCCTTGGGGGTCCCCGAGAACACGGGGGGCAGCGGGTCCTCCACCTGCAGGGGGCGCCAGGTGTGAGCGGGACACCCAGCACCCGGACGCCTGGGTCCCTCCCGGACACCTGGATCCCTCCCCAGAACCCTGGGGACACTGAGGGACACTGGGGGATACTATTCATAGCATTGTTAACTCTGGAACCTACTGATAACACCTATAGTGTACACAGCTCAGTGTTAACTCTGAAACCTACTGATAACATCTGAAACCTACTGATAACATCTATAGTGTACACAGCTTGGTATTAACTCTGAAACCTACTGATAACATCTATAGTGTACACAGCTCAGCGTTAACTCTGAAACCTATTGATAACATTTATAGTGTACACAGCTCAGCGATAACTCTGAGACCTATTGATAACATCTATACCATACATAGCTCAGTGTTAACTCTGAAACCTACTGATAACATCTATAGTGTACACAGCTTGGTGTTAACTCTGAAGCCTACTGATAACATCTATAGTGTACACAGCTTGGTGTTAACTCTGAAACCTACTGATAACATCTATAGTGTACACAACTCGGTGTTAACTATGAAATCTACAGTCTGGGGGACACCGGGGGTCACCTCACCTGTGACTTGGAGAGCTGCTGTGTCACGGTGGCCACATCAGGGTCGGCCGGCGGCTCCGGCCACGGTTGGGGACCCGCGGCGTGGGGCCCGTGCTCGGGGGCGGTGGGCGGGGCCGGGTCGGCGGGCGGGGCCGGGGGGCGTGGCCGGGCGCGGTCGCGCATGCGGGTCCAGCGCTCCAGCAGGTGGCGGTCGTCGTCGCTCAGGACCAGGCCGCGCGGCTCCCGGCGCCGCTCGCGCTCCCGCTGCCGCTTCTCGCGCTCGCGGGCGCGTTCCTGGCGCCGCCGCCGCTTCTCCTCGCGCTCGCGCTGCCGCTCGGCCGCCGTCACCGGCTTGCGCACGTCAGCGGCGTCCGCGGCGGCCAATGGGGGGTCTGCGGGGAGGCGGGAGCCAATGGGAGGTGAGCGGGGAGAAGGTGAGGCAGTGGGAGCCAATGGAAGACGACCCAACAACACAACCGGCCAACCCAACCGAGCCAATCAAATCAACCAACCAACCCAGCCAACCACGATGAACCCAACTCAACCATGACCAACCCAACCCAACCATGACCAACCCAACCCAACCATCACCAACCCAACCCAACCATGACCAACCCAACCACGACCAACACAACTAACCCAACCATGACCAACCCAACCATGACCAACACAACTAACCCAACCATGACCAACCCAACCATCACCAACCCAAACCAACCATGACCAACCCAACCACGACCAACACAACTAACCCAACCATGACCAACCCAACCATGACCAACCCAACTAACCCAACCATGACCAACCCAACCGCGACCAGCCCAACCGCGACCAACACAACCCAACCGCGACCAACACAACCCAACCGCGACCAACCCAACCCAACCACGACCAACCCAACCCAACCATGACCAACCCAACCCAACCACCTTCTGGCCACCAAAACCTTGAGCAGAAGCCACAAAACCAACCCTTCACCCCATGAGGGGACCCAGGTGTCCGGGCGCCACTTGCCCCCGCACCTTTGCTCTTGTTCCTCATGGCCGACTTGAGCAGCGCCGCCTTGAGGGCGGCCTTGGTGTCGTCCGAGATGGCGCCGTCGCGCTTGGGCGGGGCCCCCGGCTCCGCCTTCACCCGCGGGGACCCCATTGGGCAGTCGGGGGCGGGGGCGGGGCTGGGCATGTCCACGTCAGCGCATGGCCACGCGGGGGCGGCGGTGGCCGCCGCGACGTTGACGTTGGCCACGCTGACAGTGGGGGCGCCCACGTTGACATTGGCCGCGTTGATCTTTGACGCGTTGACTTGGGCGTTGACCACGTTGGCGTTGACCACATTGACCACGTTGGCCTCGGCGTTCACCACGGTGATCTCGGTGTTGACGCTACCGTTGACCACGTTGACCGCGTTGACGTTGGTATTGACTGTATTGACGTTGGCGTTGACGCTACCGTTGGCCATGTTGACCACGTTGACGCTACCATTGACCACGTTGACCGCGTTGACGCTACCGTTGACCACGTTGACGCTACCGTTGACCACGTTGACCACACTGACGCCACTGTTGGCCACGTTGACTGCGTTGACGCCACCATTGGCCATGTTGACCGCGTTGACGCTACTATTGGCCACATTGATCGCATTGACGCTACCGTTGACCGCGTTGGCGCCGCCGTTGGCCCCGTTGACCACGTTGACCGTGCCGACGTCGCCGTTGGCCCCTCCGGCGCCTCCCGCCCTCCCGGCGGCCACGTTGTGCGCGCGCTGGGCTGGCGCCAGCGCCCCGCGGATGCCGTCGCGCCGCGCGTGGAAGTCTTCGATCTCGGCCACGATGGCCGCCTTGATCTCCTCCTTGGTGAGCGCGCGGCGGTCGAAGGCGAAGTCGAAGGCCGGGACGCACTCGGGCTCGTCCTCGGGGTCGTGGTACTTGGCCAGGAAGGGGTGGCCCAGCGCCTCGGCCACCCCGACGCGCTCGCGCGGGTCGAAGCGCAGCATCCTGCCCAGCAGCGCCAGCGCGGCGGGCTCGGCGTCGCCGAACAGGCTCTCCCACGGCACCGGCGGGCGCGGCGGGAGGCTCTTCACGTAGGCGCGCACGCGCTCGGCGCCGATGGCGGCCATGACGGCGGCGGGCGGCGTGCCCAGCACCGCCATGATGAGCTGGAGCTGGTGGACGTAGTTGCGCCCCGGGAAGAGCTGCCGGCGCCCCAACATCTCGGCGAAGATGCAGCCCACCGACCACATGTCGATGGCGCGCGTGTAGCGGTGAAGCGACAGCAGCAGCTCCGGCGCGCGGTACCAGCGCGTGGCCACGTACTCGGTCAGGAAGGCTTTGGCGTGCCGGGGGTCGCCCCCCAGCCCCCTGGCCATGCCGAAGTCGCCGATCTTGAGCTCGCAGTTCTCGTTGACCAGCAGGTTGGACGGCTTGAGGTCGCGGTGCAGGACGTTGGCCGAGTGGATGTACTTGAGCCCGCGCAGGAGCTGGTACAGGAAGTAGCGCACGTGCTCCAGCGACAGCGGCTGCGACGAGTGGATGATCTGGTGGAGGTCGCTCTCCATCAGGTCCAGCACCACGTAGCTGTTGGGGGAAGGGAAAGGGACCCAGGCGTCCGGGAGGGGGTCGCTATTGGTGTCGCCCAATGGATGAGGTGTCCTCCCGCCCTCTAGGGGGCGCTGGGGACGTCCCCGTGGTGTCACCACCACCCCGTGGATCAAGTGGGATCCATCCCATGTGTCCTCCCGCCCTCTAGGGGGCGCTGGGGACGTCCCCGTGGTGTCGCCACCACCCCGTGGATCGAGTGGGGTCCACCCCATGTGTCCTCCAAGAGGACCCAGGCGTCCGGGAGGAGTCACTATGGGTCAACATCACCCAATGGGGCAGGTGAGCTCCACCCCACGTGTCCCCGTGACCCACACAAGGGACCCAGGCGTCCGGGAGGGGTTCAATGCCATCCCCATGGACCACTGGGGCACCGCCCCACACGTCCCCCCCTCCCGCCCCACACAAGGGACCCAGGCGTCCGGGTGGGACCCAGGTGTCCGGGAGGGGTCACTATGGGTCAACATCATCCAATGGGGCAGGTGAGCTCCACCCCGCGTGTCCCCGTGACCCACACGAGGGACCCAGGCGTCCGGGAGGGGTTCAATGCCATCCCCATGGACCACTGGGGCCCCGCCCCACACAAGGGACCCAGGCGTCCGGGAGGGGTTCAATGCCATCCCCATGGTGCCACCGGGACTCCGTCCCACGTGTCCCCATGACCCACACAAGGGACCCAGGCGTCCGGGAGGGGTTCAATCCCATCCCCATGGACCACTGGGGCTCTGTCCCACACGTCCCCCCCCCACCCCACACAAGGGACCCAGGCGTCCGGGAGGGGTTCAATGCCATCCCCATGGTGCCACCGGGACTCCGTCCCACGTGTCCCCGTGACCCACACAAGGGACCCAGGCGTCCGGGAGGGGTTCAATGCCATCCCCATGGTGCCACCAGGACTTCGTCCCACGTGTCCCCATGACCCACACAAGGGACCCAGGCGTCCGGGAGGGGTTCAATGCCATCCCTATGGGTCATCACCCCCCCATAGCCCAGGAGCGCTCCATCCCCCGCCCCACACGAGGGACCCAGGCGTCCGGGAGGGGTTCAATGCCATCCCCATGGTGCCACCGGGACTCCGTCCCACGTGTCCCCATGACCCACACAAGGGACCCCGGCGTCCGGGAGGGGCGTATCGCCCCCCGGGGGTCGCTATGGGGCGGGACGCACACGGAGCGGAACTCGCCGTAGGGCACCGTGGGGCGCAGGATGTCCTTGATGCCGATGATGTTGTCGTGCTTGAAGTGCTTGAGGATCTTGAGCTCGCGCAGCGTGCGCTTGGCGTTGGTGGCCACGTCGAACGCGTTCGGGATCTTCTTGATGGCCACCGCCTGGCCTGCGGACCCAGGAGTGCCCCCAGGGAGCCAGGAGGTCGGGGGGGGGACCCAGGAGTGCCCCATGGGACCCAGGAGTGCCCCAAGGGAGCCAGGAGTGCCCCCAGGGAGCCGGGAGGTCGGGAGGGGACCCAGGAGTGCCCCCAGGGACCCAGGAGATTGGGAGGGGAACCAGGAGTTCAGGGGGGGACCCAGGAGTGCCCCCAGGGAGCCAGGAGGTCGGGAGGGGACCCAGGAGTGCCCCAAGGGAGCAGGGAGTGCCCCCAGATAACCAGGGGTTCGGGAGGGGACCCAGGAGTGCCCCATGGGACCCAGGAGTGCCCCCAGGGAGCCGGGAGGGAGGGGACCCAGGAGTGCCCCCAAGGAACCAGGAGTTTGGGAGGGGACCCAGGAGTGCCCCAAGGGACCCAGGAGATCGGGAGGGGAACCGGGAGATCGGGAAACCCACCCAAGGGCACCCAAGCATCCGGGAGGGGACCCAGGAGTTCCGGGAGGGACCCAGGAGTCCGGGAAACCCACCCAAGGGGACCCAGGCGTGCAGGGGGAATCCAATGGGCAGGAGGGACCCAGGAGTTCAGGGGGGACCCAGGTGTCCGGGAGGGGACCCAGGTGTCCGGGGGGGACCCAGGCGTCCGGGAGGGGACCCAGGTGTCCGGGAGGGGACCCAGGCGTCCGGGGGGGACCCAGGCGTCCGGGAGGGGACCCAGGTGTCCGTGGGGGACCCAGGTGTCCGGGACGGGACCCAGGTGTCCGGGAGGGGACCCAGGCGTCCGGGGGGGACCCAGGCGTCCGGGAGGGGACCCAGGCATCCGGGAGGGGACCCAGGCGTCCGGGGGGTCCCCGCGCGCTCACCGGTGTCGCGGCGCCGGGCGGAGCTGACGACGCCGTAGGCGCCGGTGCCGATGGTCTCGATGATCTCGTACTCGTCCCCCACGTCGAACGTCACGTCCAGCGCCCGAGCCTTGAGCAGCGCCAGGGGGCCCCCGCCCTGCCCCCGCTCCGCCTCCGCCATGGGGCCTGCAGGGACCCCGGCGTCCGGGACCGTACACCCCAGGGACCCTCATATCCCAGGGACCCAGGCGTCCGGGACCCACACACCCCAGGGACCCTCATATCCCAGGGACCCAGGCGTCCGGGACCCACACACCCCAGGGACCCTCATATCCCAGGGACCCAGGCGTCCGGGACCCACACACCCCAGGGACCCTCATATCCCAGGGACCCCGGCGTCCGTGAGGGACCCAGGAGTTCGGGAGGGGACTCAGGAGTTCAGGGGAGGACCCAGGAGTTCGGGAGGGACCCAGGAGTTCGGGGGAGGACCCAGGAGTTCGGGAGGGGACCCAGGAGTTCGGGAGGGGACCCAGGAGTTCGGGAGGGACCCAGGAGTTCGGGGGGGGACCCAGGAGTTCGGGAGGGGACCCAGGAGTTCGGGAGGGGACCCAGGCGTCCGGGCCCCATAGACCCCAGGGACGCACATATTCTAACAACCTAGGTGTCTGTGAGGGACCCAGGAGTGCAGGGAGGGACCCAGGAGTTCGGGAGGAACCCGGGCGTTTGGGGGGGACCCAGGAGTTCGGGAGGGACCCAGGAGTTCGGGAGGAAGCCGGGCGTTCGGGAGGGACCCAGGAGTTCGGGGGGGGACCCAGGAGTTCGGGAGGAAGCCGGGCGTTCGGGGGGAACCCAGGCGTTCGGGGGGGGACCCAGGCGTTCGGGGGGGACCCAGGCGTTCGGGGAGGGACCCAGGAGTTCGGGGAGGGACCCAGGAGTTCGGGCCGTTCCCATGGTAACCGCCCCCGTTCCTCTCACCTCCTCCCGCCGCTTCCCCGCGGGGGGACCCGGATGCGGCCCCGCCCGGCCCCGCCCCCTCCCGAGGTCGCCGGCCAATCAGCGCTTCCCCCGCCTTGGCCCCGCCCTCGCTGCCGCCGGCCAATGAGCGCGCGGGGAGCGCGAACCCCGCCCCTTGTTGCTATGGGGAATGGGGCGGAGGTGGCAACGCGGGAGCGCCGCCATTGGCTGCAGCCGGCGGCGGGGGCGGGGCTTGGTAAAGAAACATAAACGGCGATTGGACGATGCCCGCGAGAGCGGGGTCACGAACACCTGGGTCTCCGGGGGGAGGAGCACAGAGGGGCGGAGCCGAAAGTGCCGCCTCGGCGGGTTTTTATTGGTTGTTACACTCGCGAGGGGGCGGGGCCTCTTTTTTTCCCGGAAGTGCTGGAGGTTGTGGGGTGGGGCCTCAAGAAGGCGTGGTCTCGATGGGGGCGGGGCCGTGGCGTCGCTCGTGACGTCGCAGCCCCGCCCGGGACAGGAAGCGCTTGGGGCAGGAGGGGCACCGGAAGGGGCGGGGCTCGGGGGCCGCCATATTGGCTCCTAGACTGGCGGCCATATTGGCCCCTCCATAGGTGGCGGCCATGTTGTCGTCGGCCATATTGGGCCCTCTACTGGCGGCCATATTGGGGCCTACACCAGCAGCCATATTGGAGCCTGGCCGCTCATTAGCGGCCACTTCCGGCTCCCCACCGGCGGCCATATTGGGGCCTACCCTGGCGGCCATCTTGGCTCCTAGACCGGCGGCCATATTGGCCGCTCCACAGGGGGCTGCCATGTTGGCATCCGCCATATTGGGCCCTCCAATGGCGGCCATATTGGGGCCTAGACCAGTGGCCATATTGTGTCTTCCCCCGGCGGCCATATTGGCGCCAGCCACATCGGCGGCGGCCATATTGCGCCCCAGCCCGGCGGCCATATTGCCACCAACCACACCCCCGGCGGCCACGCCCCCTCCCCCCTCCTCCCCCCCGCCCCCCCCTACTCCGGCGGCCATCTTGGGGCCTAGACTGGTGGCCATACTGTGCCCTCCCCCGGCGGCCATATTGGCGCCAGCCACACTGGCGTCGGCCATATTGTACCCTAGCCCGGCGGCCATATTGGCGCCAGCTACATCGGCGTCGGCCATATTGCGCCCCAGCCCGGCGGCCATATTGGCGTCAGCCATATTGTGCCCCACTCTGGCGGCCATATTGGCGCCAGCCATATCGGCGTCGGCCATATTGTGCCCCACTCTGGCGGCCATATTGGCGCCAGCCACATCGGCGTCGGCCATATTGCGCCCCAGCCCGGCGGCCATATTGCCGCCAACCACCCCCCCGGCGGCCACGCCCCCACCCCCCTCCTCCCCCCCGCCCCCCCCCCTCTCCGGCGGCCATCTTGCCCGCCGCCCCCTCCCCGTGCGTCCTCTCGTGCTTGCGCAGCCCCGCCCTGCCCCCGAAGCCCTTCCCGCAGCTCGCGCAGGCCCAGGGCCGCTCGCCGGAGTGCGCGCGCCGGTGCTTCCCCAGCGCCCCCCTCTCCCGGAAGCCGCGGCCGCAGTCGGGGCAGCGCCAGGGCCGCTCGGCGCCGTGGGTCAGCCGGTGCCGCTTGAGGTCCCACGAGGCCACGAAGCTCTTGCCGCAGTCCCCGCAGGCCCAGGGCCGCTCGCCGGTGTGCGTGCGCCGGTGCAGCGCCAAGTCCGCCGGCTGCCGGAAGGCCTTCCCGCACTCGCGGCACCCGTACGGCTTCACCCCCTGGTGGGCGCGCTGGTGCCGCCGGAAGCTGGAGGGGTCGGCGAACATGCGGCCGCACTGCGGGCACAGGAAGGGCCGCTCGCCGGTGTGGACGCGGCGGTGGCTCTGGTAGGACGAGAGCTGCGTGAAGCTCTTGCCGCAGACGTCGCAGGCGAAGGGCTTGCGCGGCGCGTGGATGCGCTGGTGGCACGAGAGCGACGAGGAGCGGCCGAAGCTCTTGCCGCACTCGGCGCACAGGTAGGGCCGCTCGCCGGTGTGGGCGCGCTGGTGGTTGCGCAGGTCCTTGAGCTCGGCGTAGGCCTTGGGGCACAGGGCGCAGCGGTGCGGGCGCACGCCGGCGTGGCCGCGCCGGTGCTTGCGCAGCACCGAGGGGTCGGCGAAGGCCTTGGGGCAGTCGGGGCAGGGGAAGGGGCGCTCGCCGGTGTGCGCGCGCACGTGGATCGCCAGCTTGGACAGCGTGGGGTAGCTCTTGGCGCAGGCGCCGCAGGGGAACGGGGGGGACGGCCGCGGGGGGGCGGCGGCGCCCGCGGGGGGGTTGGGGGGATCTATCGTGGTGGTGGCATCTCCAAGGGGTTCAGACGTGGGACCTCCAAGGGCTTTGGGGGGATCCATCGTGGTGGTGGCATCTCCAAGGGCTTCGGTGGTGGCATCTCCAAGGGGTTTGGTGCTGCGATGTCCATGGGCTTTGAGTTTGCCCATCATGGTGGTGGCATCTCCAAGGGCTTCGGTGCTGGGATGTCCATGGGCTTTGGGTTTGCCCACCATGGTGGTGGCATCTCCAAGGGCTTTGGGTGGATCCACCACGGTGGTGGCATCTCCAAGGGCTTCGGTGCTGGGATGTCCATGGGCTTTGCGTTTGCCCATCATGGTGGTGGCACCTCCAAGGGCTTCGGTGCTGGGATGTCCATGGGCTTTGGGTTTGCCCATCATGGTGGTGGCACCTCCAAGGGCTTCGGACTTGGCATCTCCAAGAGCTTTGGGGGGATCCATCGTGGTGGTGACACCCCTGCGGGTTCTGGGTTTCTTGACCATGGTGGTGGCATCTCCAAGGGTTTCAGCGTTGGGATCTCCATGGGCTTTGGGTTTGTCCATCATGGTGGTGGCATCTCCAAGGGGTTCGGTGTTGCGTTCTGCAAGAGCTTTGGGCGCATTAATCGTGGTGGTGACCCCTCTGCGGGTCTTGGGTCTCTTCACCATGATGGTGGCATCTCCAAGAGCTTTGGGGGGGTCCATCATGGTGGTGGCATCTCCAAGGGGTTCAGACGTGGGACCTCCATGGGCTTCGGGTTTGTCCATCATGGTGGTGGCATCTCCAACAGCTTCGGTGTTGGGGTGCCCAAGGGCTTTGGGGGGATCCATCATGGTGGTGACGTCTCTGTGGGTCTTGGGTTTGTCCATCATGGTGGTGACACCCCTGCGGGTTCTGGGTTTCTTGACCATGGTGGTGGCATCTCCAAGGGCTTCAGTGTTGGGGTCTCCATGGGCTTTGGGTGTATTAATTGTGGTGGTGACGCCCCTGCGGGTCTTGGGTCTCTTGACCACGGTGGTGGCATCTCCAGGGGCTTCAGTGGTGGCATCTCCAAGAGCTTTGGGTGGATCCATCGTGGTGGTGGCATCTACAGGCAGTCCGGGGTTGGGATCTCCATGGGTTTGGGGTTTGTCCATCGTGGTGGTGGCATCTCCAAGAGCTTCGGGTTTGTCCATCCTGGTGGTGCCACCCCTGCGGGTTCTGGGTCTCTTGACCACGGTGGTGGCGTCTCCAAGAGGTCTCGGGGGATCCATCGCAGTGGTGGCATCTCCAGGGGGTTCGGTGGTGGCATCTCCAAGAGCTTTGGGGGGATCCATCGTGGTGGTGGCATCTCCAAGAGCTTTGGGTGGGTCCATCCTGGTGGTGCCACCCCTGCAGGTTCTGGGTCTCTTGACCACGGTGGTGGCGTCTCCAAGGGGTTCAGACTTGGGATCTGCAAGAGCTTTGGGTGGGTCCACCACGGTGGTGGCATCTCCATGGGCTTCGGTGGTGGCATCTCCAAGAGCTTTGGGTTTGCCCATCATGGTTGTGACAGCCCTGCGGGTTTTGTGTTTCTTGACCATGGTGGTGGCATCTCCAAGAGCTTTGGGGAGATCCACCATGGTGGTGGCATCTCCATGCACTTCGGTGGTGGCATCTCCAAGAGCTTTGGGTGGACCCATCGAGGTGGTGGCATCTCCAAGGGCTTCGGTGGTGGCATCTCCAAGAGCTTTGGGTTTGGCCACCATGGTGGTGGCACCTCCAATATCTTTGGGTTCATCCACCGTGCTGGTGGCATCTCCAGGCTCTTCCACCTTGGGATCCCCAAGACCTTTGTGTCCGTCTGTCCCGCCGGTTCCATCCCCGTGTCCGTCTGTCCCGCCGGTTCCGTCCCCGTGTCCATCTGTCCCACCAGTTCCATGTCCATCTGTCCCACCGGTTCCATGTCCGTCTGTCCCACCGGTTCCGTGTCCGTCTGTCCCGCCGGTTTCATCCCTGTGTCCATCTGTCCCGCCGGTTCCATGTCCATCTGTCCCACCGGTTCCATCCCCGTGTCCGTCTGTCCCGCCGGTTCCGTCCCCCATGCTGGTGGCGCCGCCGGACCTGCCGTTTTAACCATTTCTGTGCCGTTTCCCCCCATTTTCCCCCATTTTCCCCATTTTCCCCATTTTTTACCATTTTCCCCCATTTTTTCCCCATTTCCCCCCATTTTCCGCCCCTCCCCCCAGGGGGCGTGGCCGCCCCTCCCCCCGCCGCCGCCATCTTGTTTTCCCGCACCGGGGGGGGGAGGGGAGGGGGATGGGGGGTCCCCATTCAGCGGCGCCGCAAAGCCCCACGGGACGGGGGGCGAGGGGGGGGCGGCAGTTTTGGGGCGGATTTTCGCGGTTTCGGGTCGGTCGCGAAGCGGGGGGGGAGGGGGGGACGGGGGGGGAGGGGCGGGGATGGGGGGGATGGGGGAGGGGGGAGGGGGGGTCCCGGTTGTACCTGCGGAGCCGCTCGGCGGGCGCTAGGACCTGGGGGGGGGCGGGGAGGGGCGGGGCTTCCGGGCCAGCCAATCACAGCGGGGTTTGTTCTGCAGCCACGCCCCCCTGCGCGAGCGCGGGGGATTGTGGGATGGAGAGAGATACACACCCATCCCCCTCCCCCGAACTCCTGGGTCCCCCCCGGAACTCCTGGGTCCCTCCCGAACTCCTGAGTCCCTCCCGAACTCCTGGGTCCCTCCCGAACTCCTGGGTCCCCCCCGAACTCCTGGGTCCCCTCCCGAACTCCTGGGTCCCTCCCGAACTCCTGGGTCCCTCCCGAACTCCTGGGTCCCCCCCGGAACTCCTGGGTCCCTCCCGAACTCCTGGGTCCCTCCCGAACTCCTGGGTCCCCCCATAACTCCTGGGTCCCCCCCGAACTCCTGAGTCCCTCCCGAACTCCTGGGTCCCTCCCGAACTCCTGGGTCCCTCCCGAACTCCTGGGTCCCCCCCGAACTCCTGGGTCCCCTCCCGAACTCCTGGGTCCCTCCTGAACACCTGGGTCCCTCCCGAACTCCTGGGTCCCTCCCGAACTCCTGGGTCCACACGGCGGTGCTTTCACCTCCTTTATTGTGCATTTCCCGCTACAAAGTCCCAAAACCCTGTGAATTCCGCCCAAAACGCGGGCGCCCGCCACCAGGATGACACCCCCCCCACCCCCCCCGGGGACAAATGTCCCCAAGGTCCCATCAAGTCTCCTTGGTCCCGGTGTCCCCGTCATTGTCACCCGAGGTGTCCCCAAGGGGTCCCCAGGGTCCTATTCAGACCCCTTGGCCCTTGTCGTTGTCACCTGAGGTGTCCCCGAGGTCCCCAAGGGGGTCCCCAAGGTCCCATCAAGTCTCCTTGGTCCCTGTGTCCCCATCATTGTCACCCGAGGTGTCCCCAGGGTCCACCGAGGTGTCCCCAAAATCCATTGAGGTGTCCCCAAGATCCATCGAGGTGTCCCCAAGACCCACTGAGGTGTCCCCAAGGTCCATCGAGGTGTCCCCAAGGTCCATCGAGGTGTCCCCAGGGTCCATTGACATGTCCCCTGAGGTGTCCCCAAGGTCCCATCAAGTCTCCTTGGTCCCTCTGTCCCCATCATTGTCACCCGAGGTGTCCCCAAGATCTACTGAGGTGTCCCCAAGGTCCACCAAGGTGTCCCCAAGGTCCATCGAGGTGTCCCCAGGGTCCATTGAGGTGTCCCCAAGATCCACTGAGGTGTCCCCAAGGTCCATTGAGGTGTCCCCAGGGTCCATCGAGGTGTCCCCAAGATCCATCGAGGTGTCCCCAAGGTCCACTGAGGTGTCCCCAAGGTCCCATCAAGCCACCTTGGTCCCTCTGTTCCCATCATTGTCACCCGAGGTGTCCCCAAGATCTACTGAGGTGTCCCCAACATCCATTGAGGTGTCCCCAAGATCCACTGAGGTGTCCCCAGGGTCCATCGAGGTGTCCCCAGGGTCCATTGACACGTCCCCTGAGGTGTCCCCAGGGTCCATTGAAGTGTCCCCAAGGTCCATCGAGGTGTCCCCAGGGTCCATCGAGGTGTCCCCAGGGTCCATGGCCACGTCCCCAACGTCCCCCGCGGTGTCCCCGAGCCCCCAGGTGTCCTCGAGCTCCCAGATGTCCCCAAGCTCCTCCTCCTCATCGTCCCCAAGCGCCTCGGGGGGGACCCCGAAATCCTCCTCCAGCTGGTCCCCATCATCGTCATCGTCACCGTCATCGGGGCGCAGCAGCAGCGGGTCCCCCTGTCCCCAGGGCTCCCCGTCGCCCGCCGGAGGTGACAGCGGCGCCGCCGCGGGTGACAGCGCGAGCAGCAGCGCGGCCGCCAGGCGCCGGGGACACCGCGCCACCCGCGCCGCCCGGCGCAGCCGCCGCGCCAGCGTCACCACGTCCCCGGCGACAAGGGCGGCGGCAGCGCGGGCGCCCAAGGGGACGCAGCCCCAGCGCTCGGCCAGCGCCCACAGGGACACCGGGGACAGCGGGGACAGCGCGGCGGGCGCGGGGGACAACGGGGACGCTGGGGGACGGTGAGGGGGGTTGGGGGGGGTTGGGGGACAACGGGGACGCTTGGGGACACTGAGGGGGGTTGGGGGGGTTGGGGGACAATGGGGTGATGGGGTTTGGGAACAATGGGGTGATGGGGTTTGGGAACAATGGGGACGCTTGGGGACACTGAGGGGGGTTGGGGGGGTTGGGGGACAATGGGGTGATGGGGTTTGGGGACAATGGGGACACTTGGGGACGTTGAGATGGGTTGGAAGGGTTTCGGGACAACAGGGATGCTTGGGGACATTGAGGTGGGTTGGAGGGGTTTGGGGACAATGGAGTGATGGGGTTTGGGGACAATGGGGACACTTGGGGACACTGAGGTGGGTTGCGGGGGTTTGGGGACAATGGGGTGATGGGGTTTGGGGACAACGGGGACACTTGGGGATACTGAGGTGGGTTGGAAGGGTTTGGGGACAACAGGGATGCTTGGGGGACATTGAGGTGGGTTGGAGGGCTTTGGGGTCAATGGGGCGCTGGGGTCTGGGGTCAATGGGGTGATGGGGTTTGGGGTCAGTGGGGGATGGGGGTCGCCGGGCTCCGGGGTCAGCGGGGGATGGGGGGCGCCGGGCTCCGGGGTGAGTGGGGGATGGGGGGCGCCGGGCTCCGGGGTCAGCGGGGGATGGGGGTCGCCGGGCTCCGGGGTCAATGGGGTGATGGGGTTTGGGGTCAGTGGGGGATGGGGGGCACCGGGCTCCGGGGTCAGTGGGGGATGGGGGTCGCCGGGCTCCGGGGCGGCCGCGTGCCGGCGCTCGGGGTGCCCCGTGGCGGCCGTGCCGGCCAGCAGCGCGGCGGCGCGCGCCTCGAAGCCGGGCAGCAGGAAGCGCCGCGCCAGCGCCACGGCGGCGCCCACGAGCGCGGGGGCCAGCGGGGGGGCCATGCGGGGGCAGGGCGCGCCGCGGCAGCCGTGGGCGAAGTGCAGCAGCAGCAGCAGCGCGCGGCGGGGGCAGCGGCGCAGCGGCACGGCCGCGCGGGCGCGCTCGGCGAACGGGCCGCGCAGCAGCGCCCGCAGCACCGGCGACGCGCGGCTCAGCGCCGCACGCAGCGCCGGGAGCCCGGGGGGGGCGCCCGAGGGCAGCAGGGACACGTCGTGGGGGGACACGGAGTACGGGCAGGGGGGGGCGGGGGGGTGGGGGACAGTGGGGACACTGGGGGACAAGGGTGGGAGGGGCTCGGGGACACTTGGGGACAAGGTCTGGAGGGGTTTGGGGACACTTGGGGACAAGGGTTGGAAGGGTTGGGGGACACTTGGGGACAAGGGTTGGAGGGGTTTGGGGACACTTGGGGACAAGGGTTGGAAGGGTTGGGGGACACTTGGGGACAAGGGTTGGAGGGGCTTGGGGACAATGGGGGACAAGGGTTGGAGGGGCTTGGGGACAGTGGGGTGATGGGGTTTGGGGACAATGGGGACACGTGGGGACAAGGTCTGGAGGGGTTTGGGGACACTTGGGGACAAGGGTGGGAGGGGTTGGGGGACACTTGGGGACATTGAGATGGGTCAGAGGGGTTTGGGGACAATGGGGACAATGGGGTGATGGGGTTTGGAGACAATGGGGACACTTGGGGACAAGGGTGGGAGGGGTTTGGGACACTTGGGGACAAGGGTGGGAGGGGTTGGGGGACACTTGGGGACACTGGGATGGGTTGCAAGGGTTTGGGGACACTTGGGGACAAGGGTTGGAAGGGTTGGGGGACAGTGGGGGACAAGGGTTGGAGGGGTTGGGGGACAATGGGGACACTTGGGGACAAGGTCTGGAGGGGCTTGGGGACACTTGGGGACATTGAGATGGGTCAGAGGGGTTTGGGGATAATGGGGACAATGGGGTGATGGGGTTTGGGGACAATGGGGACACTTGGGGACAAGAGTTGGAGGGGTTGGGGGACACCTGGTGACACTGGGATGGCCTGGAAGGGTTTGGGGACACCTGGGGACAAGGGGGTGATGGGGGACATGGGCTGGAACACATTGGGGACACTTGGGGACAGGACGGGGGGTCCCAGAGGGGCCGTTTGGGGGGCGTTGGGGACACGTGGGGACACGGGGACCCCGGCGGGCGTTTGGGGGCCCTTGGGGACACTTGGGGACAATCACGGGTGTCCCCGCGTCCGTCCGGGTGTCCCCAAGTGTCCCCAGTGTCCCCGTGTCCGTCCGGGTGTCCCCAAGTGTCCCCAGTGTCCCCGTGTCCATCCGGGTGTCCCCAGGTGTCCCCGAGCGTCACCGGGTGTCCCCAGGGGTCCTGCAGGTCCCCGCCGTCCCCACGGGTGTCACCGGTGTCACCGTGTCCGTTCACGGGTCCCCAAAGCTCCTTGGTGTCACCGTCCACCTGCGGGTCCCATGTCCCCAGTGATGTCCCCAAAGGGTCCCTGATGTCCCCAAGCCCCCCATCCCGTGTCCCCAGTGATGTCCCCATGTCCCCAAGAACCCCGATGTCCCCAACCCCCCCATCCCCAGTGTGTCCCCCCAATGTCCCCGTGTCCCCAAGGGGTCCCCAATGGGTCCCCGATGTCCCTGTCCTCTCATGTCCCCAGTGTCCCCAATGTCCCCAAGGGGTCCTTGATGTCCCCAATGTCCCCACCAAGTCCCTGTGTCCCCGATGTCCCTGTGTCACCAAGGGGTCCCCAGTGTCCCTGTCAACCCCATGTCCCCAATGGGTCCCTGATGTCCCCATGTCCCCAGTGTCCCCAAGGGGTCCCCAACGTCCCTATCAACCCCATGTGCCCAATGTCCCCAATGTCCCCAAGGGGTCCCCCATGTCCCTGTGTCCCCAAGGGGTCCCCAACGTCCCTGTCAACCCCATGTCCCCGATGTCCCCAATGTCCCCAAGGGGTCTCCCATGTCCCCGATGTCCCTATCCCCCACCATGTCCCCATGTCCCCAATGGGTCCCCCACGTCCCTCATGTCCCCAAGGTCCCCGATGTCCCCAGTGTCCCCAAGGGGTCCCCCATGTCCCCACCTGCGTGTCCCGGTGTCCCCTGATCTCGGCGATGGCGTCGGCCGCGTAGAGCACGAAGGCCGGGGGGAGGTGACAGGGGGACGCTGATGATGTCACCGATGACGTCGCCGATGATGTCACCGATGATGTCACCGCCCCCAGCAGCAGCGCCAGCGCCCCCTGCGGGCCCCACAGCAGAGAGCACAGCGGAGACCCCGGCCTGGGGACAATGGGACAATGGGGATGAGGGGACAATGGGACAATGGGGATGATGGGGATGATGGGACAATGGGGACAATGGGACAAGGGGACAATGGGGATGATGGGACAATGGGGACAATGGGGACAATGGGACAATGGGGATGAGGGGACAATGGGGACAATGGGACAAGGGGGATGATGGGACAAGGGGACAATGGGGATGATGGGACAATGGGGACAATGGGACAATGGGGATGATGGGACAATGGGGACAATGGGGACAATGGGGACAATGGGACAATGGGGATGATGGGACAATGGGGATGATGGGGATGATGGGGACAATGGGGACAATGGGACAATGGGGACAATGGGACAATGGGGGCAATGGGGACAATGGGACAATGGGGATAATGGGACAAGGGGACAATGGGGATGATGGGGACAAGGGGACAATGGGGACAAGGAGACAATGGGACAATGGGACAATGGGGACAATGGGACAATGGGGATGATGGGGATGATGGGGACAATGGGGACAATGGGACAATGGGGATGATGGGGACAATGGGACAATGGGACAATGGGACAATGGGGACAATGGGGACAATGGGACAAGGGGACAAGGGGACAATGGGACAAGGGGACAATGGGGACAATGGGGACAATGGGACAATGGGGACAATGGGATAATGGGGATAATGGGGACAATGGGACAATGGGACAATGGGGACAATGGGACAAGGGGACAATGGGACAATGGGGACAATGGGACAATGGGGACAATGGGGACAATGGGACAATGGGACAATGGGGACAATGGGGACAATGGGACAATGGGACAATGGGACAATGGGGACAATGGGACAATGGGACAATGGGACAATGGGACAGACAATGGGGACAATGGGACAATGGGGACAATGGGGACAATGGGACAATGGGGACAATGGGACAATGGGACAATGGGACAATGGGGACGATGGGGACGATGGGGACAATGGGGACAATGGGGACAATGGGACAATGGGGACAATGGGGACAATGGGACAATGGGACAATGGGACAATGGGACAATGGGACAATGGGACAGACAATGGGGACAATGGGACAATGGGGACAATGGGACAATGGGACAATGGGGACAATGGGGACAATGGGACAATGGGGACAATGGGGACAATGGGACAATGGGACAATGGGACAATGGGACAATGGGGACAATGGGACAATGGGACAATGGGGACAATGGGGACAATGGGACAATGGGACAATGGGACAATGGGACAATGGGGACAATGGGGACAATGGGACAATGGGACAATGGGACAATGGGGACAATGGGGACCATGGGACAAGGGGACAATGGGACAATGGGACAATGGGACAATGGGGACAATGGGGACCATGGGACAAGGGGACAATGGGACAATGGGACAATGGGGTAATGTGACAATGGGACAGTGTGGACAATGGGGACAGCGGGGATAATGGGATAACGGGGTCTATACAAGATCTATATGATCTATAGGTGTCTATAGATATCTATAAGGTGTCCATAGGGTATCTATACGATCTATAGACTATCTATACAATCTATAGGGTGTGTACATGATCTATAACGTCTATATGTCCCTGGCCAGCAGCACGACGGCCGTCGCCCCCCCCAGGCGGCCCCGGGGCTCTGGGTGTCTGTATGTGCTCTATGGTGGTCTATAGGTGTCTATAGGGTATCTATACGGTCTATAGGGTGTCTATAGGGTCTATAGGGTCTATATGTACCTGGCCAGCAGCACGACGGCCGTCGCCCCCCCCAGGCGGCCCCGGGGGCTCCCCCGGCGCAGCAGCTGCCGCAAAACCCCCAAACCAAAGGGGGTGGAGAGGGCGGCCGAGAGGGACAGCAGGACGGACCGGCCTGGGACGGACGGACAGGCGGACGTCAGGGACACCCCACGACCCCCAGGACCCCCAGGACCCCCCCAGGACCCCCCAACACTCACCCAGCCCCGTGGGTCGGGGGGGGCGCTCTCCCGGATGCCTGGGTCCCTCACACACCCCCAGACCCCCAATCATCCCCAGACCCCCAGGACCCCCCATGACCTTCCATGACACCCCAGTGACCCCCAGACCCCCCCGCACTCACCCAGGGGGGGCTCTCCCGGACGCCTGGGTCCCTCGCGCACCCCCAGAACCCCAATCACCCCCAGACCCCCCAATCACCCCCAGACCCCCATGACCCCCCAGTGATCCCCAGACCCCCCCCCCACTCACCCAGCTCCCCGAGCTGCTCCCTGCTCCGGGGGGGGCTCTCCCGGACGCCTGGGTCCCTCACACACCCCCAGACCCCCAATCATCCCCAGACCCCCATGACCCCCCGTGACCTCCCATGACCGCCCAGTGACCCCCAGACCCCCCCCCCCACTCACCCAGCTCCCCGAGCTGCTCCCTGCTCCAGGGGGGGCTCTCCCAGACGCCTGGGTCCCTCACGCACCCCCCAGACCCCCAATCATCCCCAGACCCCCAGGACCCCCCATGACCTTCCATGACCCCCAGACCCCCCCACACTCACCCAGCTCCCTGAGCCACTCCCTGCTCCAGGGGGGGGCTCTCCCGGACGCCTGGGTCCCTTGGGCACCCCCAATCACCCCCAGACCCCCAGACCCCCCCCCCACTCACCCAGCTCCCTGAGGCGCTCCTTGCTCCAGGGGGGGTCTCCCGGACGCCTGGGTCCCTCGGGCACCCCCAGACCCCCATGACCTCCCATGACCCCCCATGACCTTCCATGACCCCCAGACCCCCCCCCACTCACCCAGCTCCCTGAGGCGCTCCCTGCTCCGCGGGTCCGGGGGGGGGCGCTCTCCCGGACGCCTGGGTCCCCGGGGCAGCCCCCGCACGAGGCGCAGGTGCAGGTGGGAGGGGCCGAAGCCCGCGAGCAGCGCCCCCAGCAGGGGGGGCTGCCCCCCCCCGGCCACGCGCCGCAGCAGGCGCAGCGCGGCGGGGGCGGGGCGGGGCGTGGCCAGCAGGTAGCGCACGAGCCCGCCCAGCAGCGGGGGCGTGGCCAGGGCGCGGGGGGGCGGGGCCTGGCAGGCCAGCCGGCTCAGCAGCAGCAGCGCGGGGGTCTCGGGGCGCCGGGGGTCCCCGAACCCCGCCCCCCCCCGCGGGAGGGCCAGCGCGTGCAGCGGGGGGAGCGGACCCGACCTGCGGGGGGAGGGGGGAGAAAGGGGGCGGGGGGCGGTCAGAGCGGGGACCCCGAACAACAGGGACCCCCAATATGTCCCCAACCCCCCCATAGTCCCCAATACCCCCAAAGTCCCCAATCACCCCCATGGTCCCCAAGCACCCCCAACATGCCCAAGACCCCCATGGTCCCCACCCCCCCCATGGTCCCCAACCCCCCCATAGTCCCCAATGTCCCCAACCCCCCCACCATCCCTCCCATGGTCCCCAATGTCCCCAACCCCCCCATAGTCCCCAACCCCTCCCTGGGTCCCCCCAATATACCCAAGACCCCCATGGTCCCAAATGCCCCCAACTCCCCCAATGTCCCCAACCCCCCCATGGTCCCCAATGTCCCAAACCCCCCGCCAGGGTCCCCCAATATACCCAAGACCCCCATAGTCCCCAATGTCCCCAACCCCCCCACCATCCCCCCCATGGTCCCCAATGCCCCCAACCCCCCCATAGTCCCCAACCCCACCATGGTCCCCAACCCCCCCATGGTCCCCAATGTCCCAACCCCCCCACCAGGGTCCCACAATATACCCAAGACCCCCATGATCCCCAATGCCCCCAACCCCCCCATGGTCTCCAACCCCTCCCAGGGTCCCCCAATATACCCAAGACCCCCATGATCCCCAATGCCCCCAACTCCCCCAATGTCCCCAACCCCTCCCAGGGTCCCCCAATATACCCAAGACCCCCATGATCCCCAATGCCCCAACCCCCTCATGGTCCCCAACCCTCCCATGGTCCCCAATGTCCCCAACCCCCCCAACCCCCCCATGGTCCCCAACGCCCCCCACCATCCCCACCCCCCATAATACCCCCACCCCCCCTCACCTGCGCCCCCTGCCGGTCCCGCCGTCTCCTCCTCCTCCTCCTCCGTCCCTGGGCAGATCCCCCGACGCCTCCCCCTCCCCCTCCTCCCCCCACCCCTCCCCCTCCCCCCACCCCTCCTCCCCACCACCCCCCCCCCTCCCCCAGCCCCCCCAGCGCCTCCCCCAGCGCGGGCACCACCCCCATGGCCACCAGCGCGCCCATGGCGTCGGTGTCGTAGGCAAAGGCGGCGAGCGCCAGCAGCACCCTGGGGCGCCAGCGCCGGGCGCGGGGGTCGCGCAGCACCCCCAGCAGCGCCCGCAGCCCCGCGGCGCGGCGCGGCGCGCAGCAGCCGCGCGCGGTTCACGGCCTCGCGGCACAGCAGGCACAGCGCCCGCGCCCCCGGCTCCAGCGCGGGGACCCCGGCGTCCGGGCGCCGCAGCGCGCGCGCCACCTCGGCCGTCACGGCCTCCACCGCGCCCATGGCGCCCAGCGCCGGGCGCAGCGACGCGCGGGCGCAGGCGGACGCCAGCACGCACAGCGCCGCGTGGTGACACGCCGGGGACACCCCGGGGACGTCGTGCCCCTGGGGACACGGGGGGGGACGCTTTGGGGACGTCATACCCCACATGACACGGGGGGGACGCTTTGGTGACGTCATCCCCCATGTGACACGGGGGGGACGCTTTGGTGACGTCATCCCCCATGTGACACGTGGGGGACGCTTTGGTGACGTCATCCCCCATGTGACACGTGGGGGACACCCCGGGGACATCGTGCCCCTGGGGACACGGGGGGGACGCTTTGGGGACGTCGTGCCCCTGGTGACACGTGGGGGACGCTTTGGTGACGTCATCCCCCATGTGACACGTGGGGGACGCTTTGGTGACGTCATCCCCCATGTGACACGCCGGGGACACCCCGGGGACGTCATCCCCCGTGTGACACGTGGGGGACGCTTTGGTGACGTCATCCCCCATGTGACACGTGGGGGACGCTTTGGTGACATCATCCCCCATGTGACACACCGGGGAC